>NC_080672.1:115299853-115604437 GCF_030247195.1 Topomyia yanbarensis | reverse complement strand
TGCTTATCGACCGGCATGAGCAGAGCGGTGCGGCCGTGTGGTCTCTTCTGGGTATCGTGACCTCTCGATCGATTCGGGTGGAGGTGTACGTTGCAACGAGAAGGAAAATAAAAAACTGCTAAGCGAAGGCGGATAAAAGTGGCAGTAAATAATTGCCAGATTTCGCGGGTCTTCGGACCTCATTTGCGGTGATGGTGTTTGGCGGTAGAATGGGTGCTGTAAATTTTTTTTTTCGCTACACTTCACGTCCGGAAGATGAAGGTCTTGCGTGTACCTTATTTGAACGTTCAGCTGCCCGACAGTGCAGACATTGTGGCACTAATCAAGAGACCCAAGGAGCTAAGCTAATTAATCTGCCTTGAAAATCTCATTTCCACACAATTTCAACACTGCATCCAACTAGGTCGAATGAATTTGTTTTGGTTCTACTGGTCCGTTGCAACGCGCTGCTGGGCTGTCTGGTTGGTGGTAGAAGTGGAACATATTCATGCAAATTTGGTTTCTATTTCTCACTTTTGGTATGCTGCCTCCTCGTCGTTTGCAATTCGTCAAATGTTCCTAGTGCCTTAGTTGCTTGATGCGGTAGCTTATAGCTGAGGACTTGTTGCAAAACTCAACCACATTCGTTCCACGGAGTACCGCTGCTGGCTGACCGCGCGGTATAGATTTTGCAAAGAACTTACCAACCGCACTTCAACTAATGTATGCATGTAAAATTCAAATCAGTTTTTCTTCGCTCTATGTCGGCACGGTCTGCTTGTTTTATTTGTGCAGCAAATTCCATGTTGCAATGTGGTAATAAAGATGTGAGAAGTTTATTATGATGCAATACATCATTTCCGTTATCATGTATTTGTGTGATTATTTACACTTCGTTTGAAGCTTTGTAGCAGTGATTCGTTAACGACTAACCAGGCTTTTTTTCTCTTTCTCTCTCTCCGTCACAGGGAAGAAATGGCGTTCATTGACGCCACAGGATCGCCGACCGTACGTCGAGGAAGCCGAACGACTTCGAGTGATCCACATGACCGAACATCCAAACTACAAATATCGACCACGCCGTCGGAAGCAAGCTAAAACCAGAGGTGGAGGTCCGGGTTCAAATGGAGGAGCAGGTGTTCAATCCGTACTAAACAATACTCAGAACACCAACGTGAGTAATTCCTCCCCAAGCGAACTGAACTTTGACGGTGATTCGTCTCAACGAATGAGCCCGTACAGTTACAATCCGCATTACTACTCTGGAGCAAATAACGTCCTAAACACACCTGACTCAAGTCCAACGCAAACTCCATCGCCGGCTCCACCAACGGTAGTACCGGGATCAGCTTCCGGTAACAGCAGAAAACACACCGGTAACTCTGTTGATGTTAGCCAAAAGCTTGATGATGTCTCTTCGGCACTTCCCACGCCGGAAATGAGTCCACTGGAATTGGAAAAAGAAGCCTACAATGGACTTCACGCTAGTTACGACGATCTGAAGAGCAAACAGAAACTTTCATACGAAAACTACAACCACATCAAGAGTGAACAAAAACTGCCCGCCACGTTTCCAAATAACTACGACCATGACAGTGAAATTAAGCGAGAATACAGTTCAGCTGGATCCTATTTGAGTTCTGGATCAGAAAAACGATACTGTTATGATCCATCGTTGAGCAACGGCATTCATGATAAGCGAAACTACCTCTGCGCCAGCAGTGGATCGACGACGACTACTGCTATGGTCAACGGAATGTATGTCATGTGTACCAACCGAAGCATCCTGGACCAAGGTCACATCGTTACTGGGACCTACTTTCCTCCGTTGGCCACTTCGGAGGATCACCAAACGTTGGGTACCACTCTCACCAACAGTCATGTGTCGCATCTCAGTACAAACAGCAATAGCAATAGTAGTAATCACAATCACGGCAATAGCAACAACATCAGCAGCAATGTCTCAAACAGTCTGAACAAGATCAGCAACGGATTGGTTAGCAGTATTCATCTCAGCAGCAGCGGTAACTCTAATCCACTAACGCAACAATCAACGCACCAGGCATCGCTAACAGCCGACCAAATCAACAATTATTACGGCGTCAACTCACTCTCATCCGGTCTGCCAGCGTACTCGTATGCCTACAAAGATTACGGCATAACTTACGAGTCACCCTCGATGGGACAGGATGAAATGGACTCTCGAGAACTGGACAAATACCTGAAATATCCTGACAGCAATCACAACTTCAACAGTTATGAATCGTACCATCACGGTGGTGCTATCTACGGTCATCCGCAGACCGATTACTACAGTTATCATCAGCAGAACGCGAGTCTCCTGGCCCAGCAACAACAGCAGCAGCAGCAACAACAACAACAACAACAACAACAACAGCAGCAACTACCCGTAGGATCAGCATCACCAGCCGGCAGTAATCATGGATCTGGTTCCGCTGGGACCAGTAGTGGAAAAGCTGATGGTATGATTGGTGCATCCGGTCATCTACCGACAACTCCCGTGGCACTGTATGCACTTCCATTACAGCACTCCCAACTGGCGGCAGCTCAACAGCAACAGCAGCAGCAGCAGCAGCAACATCAGCAACAGCAACATCACCACCATCTCCACCATCAGCAGCAGCAGCACTCCCAGGCGCTTCATCCCCATGGACCGAGCGCACATGGTATGACCTACGTCACCAGTGAGCAGTTGAAAGACGACGAATTCAGCAACATACTGGCCGGGGTAAGGAAAACTTGCTACAGCAACTAGGAAGTGGGAGGAGTACAGCGCATAGTGGTGATGTTTTGGACATAAGGAGGGAGGGTTGACGCTGGAGGTGGGTGGGGAATTTGTAAATGGAACCTTTTGGCCGATAAGGCCAGGTTCCTTCATAAGTGTGTTTTTTTAAATCCATTTCAAAAATATTAACTTTTTTGTGATAAAAGTAAACTCGTCCGATTTGTTTGGTGAGTGCAATATTTTCTTGCAAACGACTCATCTGAAAGTAAAAAGCAGAACAGTTTCATATTCAGTATTGAATTGGCTATGGTCGGTACTGCAATGAAATATTTCCACCGAGAAAAAAAAACAAAATGGCGGACTGTTTAATTTCTTTAAAGCTCAAACAAAGGGTTGAAAAGGTCGTATATGAGTTTGTCTATTCTGGACAGAGCCGTCAATAGGGAGTACCTAAGTGACTGAATGAAATACGGTGAAATTATAAATAGAGGTGCCGCGTGGTCGTTTCAATCATTAGTTGCTCGTATGATAAGCGAGCAACATCATAACTATGGCATCCGGACGATATTATGAGCGGCAGTGGTGGCATTATCCCACACACAGTTAAGCCATGTATAAATTTTTTGGGCACCAATACCACTTGGGTGGGTGGGTAGTGTTATGTCGGACTAAGTTGAACACTGCAGCATGCGACGTGTGTGTGCTGCTTGTGAACTTTCGTTGAGATGAATAAATTTATTTTTATGCTTGTGTGTGTTTTGGATTGGAATTATCAATCCAAAATATTTTCGGAGGGGTTTGTAGGTACGAAGAGTTATGAACCTAGTGGCACATACGTTTTATATTTCGGATATACGTAATGCGTCTTGATACTAAAAATATCTTAACCACATTCTGGGTAAATGACTTCCAATTAAAGTAAAGTAGCAAATCTGAATGAGTAGAGATACAAAAAAACGTTTTTTAAAGACTGCGTGCAAAGCCTGGGAGCAACCAATCGTCCGCAAAATTGGCACAGACATTTTGGACCACAAAAGGAATTTAAAAAGTATTGTGCTGGGAGAAGCCATATGATGTACCACTCCAATGGCCATTAGTTTATTCGTATATCGCAGCGTGATCACAAGTTATATAAAATAATTTCCCAAAGACAGCTAACTACAGTTTCACTGGATTATTTTGAACCTGGCTCCGTTGTACAGTGATCCAGAATGCAAATTTATCAGAAATTTTAGGTGCCTACTAAAACTGAGAAAAATTAGGCCTATTGGTCTCCGGAAAAATTTTCGTGGATCCCCTTCTGGTTGTTTAAACAACAATAAGGGTGGTTCTAATTTTACCAAACCGAAAAATTAAATTTTTAAAAAACCTTGTCAAAGACACTAGAGTCCTATGTATCGTACTTATCATTTAACAATGAATTTGCAAAAAATTGTGTTTCTTAAATAATGGTTTTATTTATACATATAACTTTTGCACCTTTTGTTTTTTGTTGAGATGACTTTAAAAACACTTGGAGAGATTTTGAAGGAGAACAGTTTTGTCTAAATATATTTAACCTATAGCTTCTTTTGTTGAAAAGTCAGTTATATTTTTTAGTAAAAATAAATATTTCTAAAAATAATTTTAAGTTTTTTTGTAAGGAAACTTTGCCACTGCGACTACTATTCAGGTTATCTTTTGTGGCTGCCCCTGTTTGCTCTACATGTTACAAATTGCCCGAATCCAATGTAGTTGGAAGCGAGTTGTTTGTTTGTCCACATGTGTCATCCCAACCGGCTAGTACATTATTAAAGTAGCTGAGGATTAGGGTGTCCCAAAATGACATCATGTTAAAAAAGTCATCGGGCTCACTTCTTAAATGAAAGGTTAGGGTATTAGGAGACTTTCTTCTTCGGAGTGAATCTGATAAAACGCTTCCTACTAGTGGCGAATTTTAATTTTTTGAAAAATGGGCCGATTTTGGATAAAATTTCAAATTTATGCCTGTTGAAGTAGTCCCGAACTGTCTTAGATTTTTTGAATTATAAGAGCGGCAGAGCCATTAAAACTTAGTAAAAAGTGAAATTTGTGGTGTTTGTTCAAAACTGGGTATCTATAAAATTTTAAAAGTATAGAAAACACTTTATATAGTTGAGCCGAATACAGGGGCGTAATTTTGCTAAAGAAAGTGAATAGCTACGGCTTGTTGGGGTATGAGTTATTTAAGTTTTTGTTAGAAAACCTTTTGACATTTTTAGCATTTCATCAAAAATAATGCTTTTCCAAAAAAAAATCAGTTCAAATGTGCTTTGACCACACATTTTTTTCGGCAAATAGAAGGGAAATGATGAAAAATGACGTTTTTTGTACGTCTTTAGTATGCCAGGACGAGGTTTAATGAGCACCTGATGATTGTTTTTGTAACTTAAATATAAAAATGATAACTTTGCTAATGACGCCAAGTCTCTAATTACTTTTTGAAGAGTTAATTCTCCATAATTACTTCTAGGAGGCATCTTCAACAAAATAATTGTGTCAGAAGATGCGCTGTATTCTGTTGTAGAACTTTTTCGAGGATATTTGCCCCAAATTCGACTATTTCGGAATTATGTGATCTGTGACAGTAAATATCAGTTTTTCAACACTCATCTCACTCTTCTGCATTTTTCTCCACTTTAAAGTTCCTAACATGGAAATAAGACCTTATATATAAAATGTGAATACGCGAATCAATTCAGCCTTAAGATATACGTCATAACGTGCCTTTAACTCGAGATATTTGTTTAATTTTAGTGATTTTCAAACCAGCTAGGTTGCAATTAGTATACAAAATAATTTTAAAAAAAATCGTCATATGCTCATAAAAACCGATTCTAATGTACTAGAAACAAGCGAAAAACGCCATTTTTCATAATTTTCCTTCTATTTTCCGAAAAAAATATGCGGATTAAGCACACTTCAGTTGTTTTATTTTGTAGAACAGAGTTATTTTTGATGAATATCGTAAAATGTCAAAAGGTTATTTAACAAAAACTTCAATAACTCATACCTTATTGGCCGTAGCTATACACTTTCTTCAGCAAAATTACGCCCCTGTATTCGGCTCAACTGTATAAAGTGTTTTATTTACTTTTAAAATTTTGTAGATACCCAGTTTTGAAGAAAAACTACTGAAAAACAACAAAAATTTCACTTTTTTCTAAGTTTTAATGGCTTATAATTCAAAATTTGTACAAACTAACTAACAAAACTTCTCCATTAAGACATTCAGAAAATAAAAAAATGCTGAAGAAAAATCTAAGGTCGTTCAGGAGCACTTCAAGAGGCACGCATTTGAAATTTTACCCAAAATCGGCCCATTTTTCAAAAAATCAAAATTCGCCACCAGTAGGGAGCATTTTAGAAAATTCACTCCGAAGAAGAAAGTCTCCTAATACCCTAACCTTTCATTTAAGAAGTGAGCCCGATGACTTTTTTAACATGATGTCATTTTGGGACACCCTACTGAGGATCCGTTTGGGACAGGTATGCCATATCTCCCTTCGAAAAAATAGTACTGCACACTGGCAGAGAATATGTTCCGAGCTCTCGGGATCGTAGTTACAAAATCGACAAATGCTATCTTGACTTTTGCCAATTTTTTTCAGATGATACTTAGCAGGACAATGTCCAGTAAATAAACCTGTGATTATACGTAAGTCTTCACGTTTTAGATCCATTAGTTTTTTGGCTCTCGTTGTGTCTGGATGTATGAATTTCTTAGCTTGTCGAGCGCCTTCTATGTTACGCCAGTCGTTTAGTAGTTGGTCTCTTGCCCAAGCCGAAAGTTCTAGTTTAATGGCACAGGTAGATATACCTAGAAATGGTTCTGGTCCAACAAACATGTTTGATGAACCACGCCTGGCTAATTCATCGGCCACTTCTTTACCATCGATTCCTTGGTGGCCAGGTACCCAGAATATCATTACTTTATTCCGAGTTGCCAGTTGTTGTAAAGATATGATGCACTCCCAAACCAGTTTGGACACACATTTCGACGACCTTAATGCAAACAGTGCTGCTTGGCTGTCCGAGAAGATTGCGATTTTTGCATGTCTGTAGTTTCGTTTCCTACAGACCTCCGCGCTGGTGTATATTGCATATACCTCTGCCTGCAAAACTGTAGGCCACTTTCCCATTGATATCGCTTCTTTAATTCTTGGTCCGTAGACTCCCGAGCCAGTCAGCTCACCCATTTTAGAACCATCCGTAAAGAATGATATTGTACCTTGAGGTAGTATAGGACCCCCTACATCCCACATCTGACGATCCACTATGTGGACCTCATATGAGATATCGAAGTTCGGTTTGGCCTCCATTTTATTTTGAACTGTTGTCAAGACAGGGTTTAGTTTGAGTTCCTTTATTATACTCAGGTGACCATTTAAATCCCCATCAAATAGTGGTTTACCCTTTAGCACTCTCAGAGAGCCAAGTCTCGCCTCCCTCATAACATGTTTGTGCAATTAAGGTAGATGAAGCATGGCTTCCATAGCTGTAGTGAGTGTTGATAGCGCCTGTGATAGAGAGGCAGGCTAGCCTCTGAACTTTAGTTAGTTTAGCTTGGGCGGTCTTTTGCTTAACTTTGGGCCACCACACAATGGAGGAATAAGTTAATCGTGGTCTGGCGATGGTCGTGTAGGACCAGTAAGCCAACCTCGGTTTGAGACCCCAAGTTTTCCCGAAGAGTTTACTGCACGCCTGCAGTGCTGTTGTTTCTTTATTTAGGGCGTATGTCAGGTGCGAGTTCCAATTCAGTTTATTGTCTAGAATAACACTTAGGTGTTTCGCTTCTTCTGCGTAGTTGATTGTAGTTCCACTGGGAGTTGGGGGAACCAACTTCAGTTTTTTCCAATTGTAGACCGTTTTTGCAGGGTTCACGTTGAGTCCCTCTTTGAAACACCATATCATGATGAAGTTTAGGGCTAGTTCAATCCAATCGCTTAGTACAGATTCATGTTTTCCTCTCACAATTAGGACAATGTCATCTGCATATCCAACAATCTCGAAACCCATTTCGGTCAGATCATTGAGAAGATCGTCCACCACTAGTCACCAGAGCAGGGGTGATAGCACACCTCCCTGGGGACAACCTCTATTGGCTGTTATAGTTGCTTTCGTGTCTTCCAACGTTGCTGTGATCTCTCGACTCTTGAGCATTGCAAGAACCCAGTCCTCTATCGGTTTATCCACTCCTCTTTTTGCCAGGGCCTTGTAAATTGATATGTGGGACGTATTATCAAAAGCACCCTCGATGTCAAGAAAAGCACAAATTGCTATTACCGTGAAATCGAGGGTTTTCTCAATAAGTGTCACTAAGGTATGTAGGGCTGTTTCCGTAGATTTGCCCTTTTGATATGCAAACTGGTACTTGTTTAACGGAGCTTTCGATAAGTGCTCCGTTCGAATATAGTGGTCCATCAGTTTTTCCTTCAGTTTTAGAAGTGTAGATGTCAAACTAATAGGTCTAAAGGCCTTGGGTAGTGTTAGGTCTTTTTTACCCGTTTTTGGAATAAATATTACCCTAACTTCTTTCCAGCTTATAGGTGTGTGCCCAAGCATAAGACTGGATCTCAGGATGTTTAGTAGATCCGGAAGAATTATGTCTGCCGATTTTTGTAGAAATATTGGAAGAATGTTATCAGGGCCGGGGAATTTTTTTTTTCCATACGTTTATTTGACACGGCATTTGCAAAAGCTTTTTACGCCAGCTCCTTTTTTTACATAGCACGTTACAAAATTCCTTAAGACTAATTTTAACTATACTAGTAATTTGTCTAAAACTAACACTGAAATCACTTTATTGTTTGCTTTTTTCCTTACATTGTTGTATTTCATAATGATCTAGTATTTTCAGGTGTATTTATTTACTTTTTTTCTGTTATTGTCTAAATTTAAAAACTGAATATTCTAGGACACTTTAATTGGTGAATGATTAGCCTCGGATGAGAGTATGAGGAGATGAATTTAATTAAATTTCGACAGACGCTGTTTTTAGAAAATGATAGATAAGTTCCATGTATAGAGGATCGCGATACGCCAGGATGTCTCTAACAGGAACATGGATTGGTCTTTCTCGGACTTGTAAAGAATCTACTAATTGTGATCTGGCATCACGATATTCAGTGCAGGACCAAACAACATGCTCAATGTCATGGTAACCCTCTCCACAAGCACAATGATTACCCTCAGCGAGCCCAATACGACGGAGATGCGCATCTAAAGTATAATGATTGGACATGAGCCTAGACATCACACGGATGAAGTCTCGACTTACATCCAATCCTTTGAACCATGCCTTCGTTGATACTTTAGGGATAATTGAGTGTAGCCATCGTCCCATATCTCCATTGTCCCAAGATGTTTGCCAACTAGCAAGTGTCCTCTGTCGCTATAAAATTCATTGTAAGCGATGGGTCTTTCATATATTTCACCATCTAGTGCACCAATCTTGGCTAAATTATCAGCTTTCTCATTGCCCGCAATAGAGCAATGGGCGGGGAGCCACACTAGGGTAAATTTATAACATTTTCTTGTTAGGTTACTCAGAGATTCTCGTATCTTCCCCAAAAAGAATGGATCGTGATTATCAATCCTCTTTGAGCGTAGAGCTGCAATTGTGCTGAGACTATCAGTGAGGATAAAGTAATGGTTCGGGGGTAAAGTATTAATTATTTGCAAACTATAGTATCCCGCGAGCGTCCGGAATTCCACGAATCTCTGCTTGCATGGACGTGTCGAAGAATAAAGTGGATTCAGGAGTATCTAGTATATTGACGTATGTGAGAACATAACTAGCAGGCGTTATTTCTTGTGACATATGATTGAAATACACTGTCATGAATCTGGTTTGTGGTTGAAGCTCGACAAGTCTTTCAAAATTTTCAATTATAAGTGGGTTCATAACCTCACATCGAATAAGTAAACGAGAGGAGAGATTCCAGAATCGGTCTTTTAAAGGAAAAACTCCCGCTAGTACTTCAAGACTCATAGTATGGGTCGACTGCATGCAACCTAAGGCGATTCGTAAACAACGATACTGTATTCGTTCCAATTTAATAATGTGAGTGTTTGCAGCTGAACGGAAACAGAAGCACCCATATTCCATTACTGAAAGTATTGTTGTTTGATACAATATTATCATGTCACTTGGGTGAGAACCCCACCATGATCCAGTTATTGTTCGCAGAAAATTTATCCTTTGTTGGCATTTCGTTATTAGATACCTAATGTGGCCTCCCCATGTGCCTTTAGAATCGAACCAAATTCCAAGGTATTTAAAAGTCAGGACTTGGGCTATCGTTCTACCAACCAATTGAAGCTGAAGCTGAGCTGGATCACGCTTGCTTGAGAAAACGACCAACTCTGTTTTCTCCGTAGAGAAATCGATGTCCAGCTTTAAAGCCCAAATTGATAAATTATCCAAGCTATCTTGCAATGGTTGTTGTAAATTTATAGCTTTAGGTCCTGTGGCAGAAACCACCCCATCATCTGCAAGTTGTCTTAGAGAGCATGGGCTGACAATACAATTATCAATGTCATTCACGTAAAAATTATAGAGAAGGGGGCTTAGACAAGAGCCTTGTGGGAGGCCCATGTAACTTATTCTGAGTGTCGCCAAATCGCCATATGAAAAATGCATGTGCTTTTCTGACAATAAATTGTATAAATAATTATTTAATATCGGTGAAAGACCACATTGATGTAGCTTCTCCGATAGAACATCAATGGAGACTGAGTCGAATGCTCCTTTTATGTCTAAGAACACAGAAGCCATTTGTTCTTTTTTTTGCGTAAGCGAGTTGGATTTCTGACGAAAGTAGCGCCAGGTAATCATTCGTTCCCTTTCCTCTCCGAAAACCAAACTGGGTATCTGAGAGCAAGCCGTTCGCCTCAATCCAATTGTCGAGACGTCGTAGGATAATTTTTTCCAACAATTTCCTGATGCAGGATAGCATTGCAATCGGTCGATACGAGCTATGATCGGAGGCTGGTTTTCCCGGTTTTGGAATGGCGATAACTCTCACTTGTCTCCAGTCACGCGGGACAATATTTTGCTCAAAAAACTTGTTGAATAAATTCAACAAGCGTCTTTTTGCTAGGTCAGGCAGATTCTTCACCAAGTTTAAATTAATTCTGTCTAGTCCCGGAGCATTATTGTTGCATGAGAGGAGTGCAATTGAAAATTCCATAATTGTCAAAGCCGAATCTATGAAATCGTTACTTGTGGGAGCATCACGAATGATTTTCTGCACAGGAGCAGAATCTGGACAAATTTTCTTGGCAAAATTAAATATCCAACGATTCGAAAAATATTCGCTTTCATTAGTCACGTTTCGATTCCTCATTCTTCTGGCTGTGTTCCAAAGAGTACTCATTGATGTTTCTCTTCACAAGCCATCAACGAAGCGTCTCCAATAACTATACTTTTTGGCACGACGTATACTGTCAAATTTGTTTTGCAAAATGAAATAATTTTCAAAGTTCTCACGTATACCCCCTTTCTGTTTCATAATTTCTTTGTAGGCAACTTTTTTAGCTTCATATGCATCAGAGCACTCTTTGTCCCACCAAGGATTAGGGGGCCGTCTATTTATTGTCATTCCAGGATTGCATTTCGTTTGGGTTTGTTCTGCTGCTTCAATAATTAAACCCGCTAGGAATTCATATTCTTCGGTAGGGGGTAGCTCTTCTGTCGAAGCAAGAGAAGTGGAAATTAATGTTTCGTATGTTTTCCAATCAATATTTCGTGTTAAGTCATAAGGAACATTGAATGAATTCGTAAGGCCTAACTCACTGTTAATTGAAACAACGATTGGCAAATGATCGCTACCGTGAGGATCAGGTACAACCTTCCACGTGCAATCTAACCGAAGTGATGTCGAGCACAGAGATAGATCTAATGCACTTGGACGTGCAGGAGGTCTGGGGATGCGTGTTGTTTCGCCAGTATTTAAAACTGTCATATTAAATTCGTCACAAACATTGTATATCAAAGAGGATCGATTATCATTGTAGAGGGAACCCCACAATACTCCGTGCGAATTGAAGTCTCCCAGTATCAGACGCGGAGCAGCCATGGATTCCACTACCTCAAAAATTTGACGTTGTCCAATTTGAACTTTGGGAGGTATATTAGTATATAGAAGCGATAGACATGTCTTTGCCTTTAATATTCGTTTGGACTGCTACAGCCTCAATGCCAGCAATCATGGGGATGGTAATTCTATAGAAAGAATAGCACTTTTTAATTCCTAGAAGCACTCCTCCATACTGGGTGCCTAGACCGCTAGGCGAATAATGTTGAAATCATTTAAGTTGAAATTAATATTTGAGGTAAGCCATGTTTCACATAGAGCAAAAGCATCGCATTTTAAATTATGCAGTAAAATTTTTAAGGAATCAATTTTTGGTATGATACTTCTGCAATTCCACTGTAAAACAGTGATGGAGTCTTTCACCTTAGGAGTTGAATTAACCATTGAAAGATATAATTGCTGCAAGGATGGGCCATTGAGCAATCAGCTGCTCTAAAAATGTTCTAATTGTTGGGAGGAAAGCTGAAAGCATACTCTTTAGTGGTTCAGAAATATTGAATGCTTTAAAAATCCAATCAACAATTTCAGAAAATTTCAATAATCCTACCCCCGGCTGAGGCTCAGAGGAAGTCGAAATTTTATTGTTTCCAGTAATGGCGTTCTGTTTGGATTGTACGTTCCCAAAACCGGGCGGAATTGATTTCGGTTTTGAATCGGTTTTGGGCGCAGTTTATCTATTGGTGGAGAAATTTTAAGGCCCTTTCTTGGTAGCTTGGGACAAGAAGACTGTTTTCTTTTTCTGGAATTTCCGGGTAAAACAAATGATGTACCTTCGCACGCTCCGTCAGAGTCAGACTGTTCCGAAAATAGAGATGTGTAAGTGTTTTATAAGAAGATGGGTTTAGGGGTAGCATTTTTCAACATTTCTGCATAGGAGCGCTTAGACCTCTCCTTCAAGGATCGTTTAATTTTATCCTCGCGCAATTTATAAAAGGGCATGCAGGGAGCTCATGCGAGTTTTCTCCGCACATTAAACATTTTTCTGAATTTTCATTGCATGTATCCTCTTGATGAGAACCCCCACATTTGCCACACCGTGCCTTATTGGAACAGTAAGTGGCTGAGTGGCCAAGCTGTTTACAATTAAGGCAATTCATTACACGAGGGATAAAAAGGCGAACAGGGAGACAAATCTTATCGATAATGACATAGTTGGGCAGCGCAGACCCAGCGAAAGTCACTCGAAACGAGTCAGACAGTCGATAACGTCTTTACGTTATCGTCTTTAAGTATGGTGTCTTTGAAACGACCAACCCCATGCTTAATTAAGTCATCAACAGTCAAACTCGATTCTGTGATGACCCCATCAATTTCAATTTCCTTTGAAGGAATATACGCTCTATATTCACGCGTAAAGAGCTCGCAAGAATCAATTGCATTGGTTTGTTTGAGACTACCAACGACAATGCGTATTTTATCTTTATTAACTTTGACGATCTCTTTTACATCCGAGAATCGCGAAGTCAAATCTTTCGAAATTTGAATGATATTTAGCGCCTTTACTTTACGCCTAACAAAAATAATCCATGGTCCCGTTGACGACTCTGGGTAAATTTTAATTCTAATCGGGTTTACAATTTTCAGCAGAAGGCTTAGGGGGAGGGTGGGTTGGAGTGTTTCACCGGCAAGAGCAAGTTCTATGTGGACGACAAATTTAAGAAGAAGAAAATGTCGTAGTTCGCATCCAAAGATCTTATTTGGCAGGCCATCTGCTCTTGCGGACTGAAGAGTGAGCCTTTCGTGACAAAGGGCACAGTAAATGGCGAGATCTACAAATCTGAGTGCCTCGAGAAACGCCTTTTGCCGTTCTTGCAGCAGCACGACGAAGCTCTGATATTTTGGCCAGATTTGTCATCATGCCACTATTCTAAAAGTGTCCTGGAGTGGTATGAGGCCAATTCTGTCCGTTTTGTTCCAAAGGACATGAATCCGCTAAACTGTCCGGAGCTGCGCCCGGTGGAGCAGTACTGGGCAATGATGAAGCGGGAACTTCGGAAGAGCAAGAAGACAGTCAAAGACGAGAAGGACATGTTAAGAAAATGAAAAAAAACTGAGAAACTGGTACCGGATGACATTGTAAAGACTTTGATGGAGGGCATCAAGCGAAAATGCGTTCAATTTTACACTCAAGGCTCCATCGATTAACTTTTCTTTTCATTTTTGAAGTAAATATATGTATAAAACTATCCTAAAATTTAGGTTTGATTTTAAACATTATAAGAAAATTGGCATGACATTTTCGGTGTCGCAATAATTTCGTGTTCGCCCTTTACATCCACAGGTTTCTCTGATCTATGTAAACAAATAAATATTTGTCAACTTATTTGGTATTTTCCTAAGATATAGTATTGAAGTATATTCCCTGCAAATTTGACAATATTTCATTGATGAAAGTTATAACGATTTGAATTTCTATGCGGTCTTCGGTGAGTTTTCTACCTGTTTGACTATTTCGAGTGTTGCGATTTTAAACAAAAACCTTTCTATTTATTTACCTAAATATAATGTGCAAAAGGTGTTTTTATATGTAACATTTATAAGAATATGAAAATAGAGTTGTCTATCTGATGATATTGTTACACGTTTAAATTAAAAGAAAATAAGTAAAAGTTGGAATGTTTACTTCAAAAGGCCATATCTAAGTGGTTTGTTGATCGATTCTAAATAGTTTTTATTACTGAACAGGTAGACGCTCAGTCAACAATTTTCATTACGAAAAATGTAAAATAGAGTTGTCTACCTCAAACAATAGACGACATAAATCTCAACTACATGTATTATCATTATTTATTATTGAATATCTTTTTAGTTGATTGCAACGAACGCAAACTACAAATCACGGAAAAATAAAATCATATATATAATACATACATTCAAAAAAATTAAAGTACTTGCAGATTCAGATCAGTTTATGTTATGGTACAGTTTTTGTTGAAAATGTTGTACAGTTGCTGGTTGGGTTGACAGATGTCAAAAACTGGTCAAAGGGGATGTTATCAGTAAAAATTCATCTGTATACATCTCTAAATATTTTCAGTTTTATTGTTGAAATGAATTTATCATGAGAATTTGACATTGAGATGCTTTTTAGTGCGACAATAAACCAACTAGTGGAGGTCCAACTAAAAAGCGTCCGCTTTTAAAAATTGTCCAACCAGCGAACTGCGTTAGTTTTAACACTTCATTTATCCATAATTCGTAATATACAGCAATTGCAATCAACTAGTGTATAAAAATGGACAGGCTGTCATTTTTAATCTTCTTAAGGAAAATTGTTGATAAAAAGTTTACCTGTTCAGTAATGAAAACATAATTAGAATCAGTCAACAAGTGATTGAGATATGGCCGTTTGAAGCAAACATTCGAACTTTTACTCATTTTTTTAAATTTACACGTTTAGCTATAAGTTAAATAGACAACCCTATTTTCAAATTTTTATAGGTGTTGCATATAAATAACACCTTTTACACACTATATTCAGGTAAATAAATTGCAAGGTTTTTGTTTAAAACCGCAACACGTATAAACACTTTAAATATTCAATGGACAAACATGGATTCACGCTTGAAATATTTTCAAATTTGCAGGGTATATACTTGAATACTGCATGTTAGGAATGCCAACTAATAAGTAAGTTGACAAATATTTCTACCAAACCTATGGGTGTATTATAGTAGCCTTATGAAACGTGTCTTAAAACTTCAAATCGCCACTTCTCTCGATGGTTCATTTTGAAATTCACTGAGAAGATACTTGGATACTGTATCTTTCGAATGCCGTATGCCGAATTGATGGTCATTCCATGGGAACTATTTGCTGTCTTTGACAAAGTTGTAGGTAATAAAATTATCTTTCTTATTTTCACTTGCACTGATACACTGATGCATACAGTGCCACCTAGCGGTGAGCTGTGGATTTTCTTCATGTAAATTGTTGAAAAATCCCATACAAACCAAACTACAAACACGTTGGTCCGGTAGCTAGACTTGTCCGATTTACTTCAATTTGAAGCAGACTTTCTTGATACGAATAGGAATCGTAATCCTTGTAATTCTATTTTGCATGTTTATCCACTTTCGAAGATTATGGCCACTTTCGATCATTTTTAGTGTAGACATGTAATAAAACAGTTAAAATAGCAGTGTTGCTAGAATACTTTCACTATCAACAGAATTGAAGTGGTTTCTTAACCATCATCCTACTCTGTCATCTTTAAAATACACCACCCAAGTACTCTGTATTACAAAACATCCCATCTAGTGCTGCAAGTAAGGTTCAATCTGAACACTTTGAAATAATCGCATTAAATTCCATCATCACAATACTCAATCCCCTTTATCCAGAACAATATTCAGAAGAAATGCCCAAACGCAGTTCAAAGGAATGCAATAACTGGACATCTGTGAACAATAAAATAAATACCCGTAGTTTGTAAATATTTAGCTCTAGCATCATTTCTTCATGTTAATACCTTAAGTGTACGACAAAATGAAACCTGTAAATATTTGTTTAGATCAAGAAACAGCTTCATATCAGTATTTAATGTTTACTTTTTTCTAGAACAATGATCACTCGTTAGTATTGCAATACGTTTGCCAGTTTTGGGTAAACTTTCTATGCACTTGTCCAACCCCTAACAAGAGGATCTTCATTCCACACGCACACGAAAAAAAAAACAAAACAAATTTCAATTGGAAGATTTTCAGCAACCCACCGTGAGTTTCGAAGAAGCAATATAACTAGCAAAGAACCAACAGATCGCGTGGGAATCGGTATTAGTGCGCCAATTACGAGAAACAAATATAAAGCATCCGTTTGAATTAGTTCTAGGTTTACAATTAGCGCTTTCGTCGTTCAGGAAGCACAGAGAATAAGAAAATTTATTGAAAAAAAATTCGTCAAGAAAACCAAAGGTTTCCGATGCGGCAAAATCGACTGGTATTTTTATCGGTTCTCAGAATGAGTGAATGGAATACACACTAGTTGAGGATACCCGCTTGTACATAGCCAATAACAAGGAAATAAAAGACACGGAAGGCAAAAGACACGACCTGTAATTGAGTGTTAATAAATAACCATAAATTAATTACTTTAGCGAATTATTGCGGGCGCTAAGATTTATAGGAAACGATCTGTTCCTGACTTTAGAGATGTTTCCCCGTCCGCTAGTCCCGATTGCTCTCACGGAAACCATCACCGCGAGACGGGCACCCAATCCACGATTGTGGGTTTGGTGTGGAAATGGTGGAACAGATTAATGAAGTCATTTGTATGCAGCTCAGTTGTACAGCTGAATTTTTGATGATGAAACAGAGACTGCAATCGGTCGCGTTCGGTTCTCGGTTATTTTTAATGATGATACAAAAAAAAATAATATTCTTATATACCTACCTAAACATATGTACGGGATTGCATGCCTCATCATCGTGATTTCTTCTAATGATTCGTACGTTTCTGAGCTGTGCTGCTCTATTGCTATAAACCGTAGACGTGCCCATTAGCGTTAGTAAGTCAAACAGGAGAAAACAGTCGTAATTAGTGCTCAGTGTAGACTCACATCCATAGGCTGGAAAATAATTTATTAGTAAATTAGCTACGTTTGGTTCTGTGAGCACGAAGATGCACTCCAGTATGGATGTTATCATACAGCCGTAGTATTAAAGTCTGAGTGAAACATAATCGAGCTCTCGGTGAGACACCTTAGTTTAAAAATAAGATACGGATGAATATTTGAAATGTTCAAACTGAAATCTGAAATATAGTTGATGAAATATTAAACGATGTATGTTTACTATTCCTGAAAGAAAGAAAACCATACTGTAACAGATGAAATTAGTCGCGGTAAGTTTTAAGAAACAAGGCCAGAAAACAACTTCATGTAAACTACAATGGTATTCAAAATCTAACAGTTGAATCATAAATCGTTTAAAATGCGATAGCTTGGAATGTTTGGGTAAGTTGCCATCGTTTTTAGGTAAGTACTGGAAAAAACACAAAAAACGAAACCGCGGAGAATAAATTTTTTTTTGCAATTCCGGAAGTTCTGGATTTATATATTGGTAATACACATTCATTATTTGTTTACATCAACATGAAACGTACGCTTGGGGTCACGATAGGTCACTACTGTAATGTAAATTTGAATTATTTTGACAGGAAAATTGTACATAATTTTGCCAAAACGAAGTGAAGAGGACATAAAGAACGCAATAGCATATGTTCAAGTTGGCGCCAGTATTCGATCAGCTTCTAAACAATTCAAGGTTCCTTTCGAAACATTACGTGCTTGTATGAAAGGAAAGTACTCGTCATCAATGAAAGCGCGTCAGATATTTCATGTGAGCTAACAATGTAACAATATAAGGTGTTGTTGAAGTAGATAATCAAAAGAACTTGATCGAAAAAAAGGAAAATTAATCCAAAAAAAAGCTCAGAAGCGCAAACGTGATCGTTGCACAGCAAAGCAAGCACGTGAGTCGGAATGTACAACTTCAATTCCACATTCTGGTGACGACGAGGATACTAAGAAGTCATTCGCAAGTACAAAGCCAGACACAGCTGCTGAATAAATATTTTTTAATATTTCCTTCCGCGGTTTTAGTTTTTTTCATATCATTTGCTCTTTCCCAATTTCATACCTGGATGACGTCAATGGATTGCATTTATTATTTGTGCTGTATCGATTTTGTTGGCTATTTTCGGCAAATTTGAGACTAATAGAAACGAATGCAATGAAATTGAAAGACGGATAGGTATTCTAGAGCGAATCAGTTATAAACTTAGAACGGAAAACTAGAACTAGGCAGGCTCATATGGGCATGATCGAAAGGAAATGTGAAGAATTCTTTACCTTCTGCAGAGTAGGAGTCCTACACATGCGGTTATTGGCCCAGACTCGTCGACGAGAAATAAAAATATTTCTTCTGGTGGTTAGGCTCTACGTTGTGAATACGATTCAACCTTTGATCGGAGTACACGTAACCAAGAATCATTTCCAGACGTTTCGCGTTGACATGATAATACTGCATATAAACGTAATGATTGTTCTTTAAA
Source organism: Topomyia yanbarensis (assembly GCF_030247195.1). Classification (NCBI taxonomy): domain Eukaryota; kingdom Metazoa; phylum Arthropoda; class Insecta; order Diptera; family Culicidae; genus Topomyia; species Topomyia yanbarensis. The sequence continues at coordinate 115,585,540 of NC_080672.1, read as the reverse complement.
CACACAAATTTATCTGACAGCAATGATGCCCGCGCTAAGCATTGTAGTGCGTATACTTCCGTAACGTTCGTCAGATGATTACAGCTATGTTTATCTGAAAATCATACCAAATTTCCATAGTTTGAGTTCTTTCGCATTGCTCCATTCCGGGTAATGAGAAGGACACTTAGACATTAGAAGGTGATATTTATGAAAGATTGCGTAGCTTCAACGAGTTTTTCAGGATTTCTTGTTAGAGGACGCTCGAAAGCTGGTAAATTTCGCGGAACAATGGAAGTTTAGGAATCTTGAAGGTATCAACAAGGGGTTCAAGGGGATGGATGAAGGTTGCGACTTCAGTCAGGTGATATTTCGGCCCATGTCCAATCATTATACGTTGAATGCGCATCTCCGGCGTATTAGGGTCTTGGAGACCAGTTTCTAAGGTTAAGGTAACGATTGTCGCGATATTGAACATGTCTGATCGTGCGCGATTTTCGTTAAAAGTGTCATATACATATTTTTTATAAATTTTTTTTTAAATTGGATTAAACCAATTTGCGCATTAAGGGCACAAAACCTAATTTAAATTAAGTGTTGATTTTGTGTGCTTCGAATTCAGCTCGTCTGTAAGTAGCACAATCTTAATGCGCAAATTGGTTTAACCCAATTTTCCCTTTTGGGGAATTAAGATTGTATAATGCCGGGCATTTGGCACCTTAGCCATAAGAGTTCGTTTTCGCTTTCTCGTCAGCAAACCAGAGCTTCTGTTTTGCTTCCCGGGACATCACCCAGGATAAGTCTGTTCAGGAATCAGAATATATTGGCTTAAATGGCACGTTTCCCGTATGCATTCGGGGGATTGTGCCTTGCCGTGTGTTTTCATCATTTTCTGAGCGGAAGGAAAGGACCAGGAGGTGTGGGGAAGTAGAATTAGAAGGGTGGGAAAATAACAGCACAAAACAAAAATAAACAACAGGTAAGTTAAACTCACAAGTAGTTCAACTTGACTGCGAATAAGCCTAAAGCTCTTTACCACATTGGATAAGAAACTTTAGTATGTCTCTGAGTTTCAGTCGTCCAAACATGGTTTTGTCTATATAAGGACGGCTGAAGACTTGAAATCGCAATTGCGCTACCGCTGGACAGTTGCATATCAGATGATATGAGGTTCCGTAGTCGGATTCACAAAGATCACATGAAAAAGACTCAGCGCGCTGAATAGTTGCCATGTGATAATTGAGTTTGCAGTGGCCGGTTAAAGCCCTGGTCAGCATGCCGCAATAGAGCTTCGAAAAATGTAGGGGATTTTTCGAAACCACTGGCATGGTTGTTCTAGAAACGCCTTTGTTTGGCGACACGTTTGTAGATTTCTCCAATAATTGCGGTGCTCGGACGAAGCCCAAGACCGTATTTTTTCCCTTATCCAACTTGTCGAAATTGGCAGCGCGGGCTCAGGACCAACGAAGTCAATCGCTGAACCTACCCTGGCCAATTCGTCAGCCCAGTCATTTCCAGTAATACCGCAATGTCCGGGCACCCAAACAAGGTAGATAGTGTTGACGATGCTTAGTTCTTCGATTTGGGTTCGGCACGCGATCACTAGCTTGGACCGGGATTTGTCTGAGCTAAGGGCCTTGATTACAGCCTGACTATCGGAGCAGAAGTTTATAACTCTGCCGGAAAAACTCAGTTGAAGGGCCGATTGCACCCCGCACATAATCGCAAAGATTTCAGCTTGGAATACAGTACAGTATCTACCTAGTGAGTGAAATTGTTCCAGTAGACACCAGCACCAGCACGTCCCTCCATCAGAGAACCGTCAATGTAACAGACCACTTGCGTTTGTTGTTGTCTTTCCATACAGCCAGACAACCACTCCTCTCGAGAGGGAATCTTCACATGGAATGTCCTGCAAGGAAAACTACAAGTGAATGTAAAATCGCTGGGAGCAAAAATATCTTCACCCCATGTAATCATTTGTGACCACAATCGTGTATGACTGGTAGCAAGATCAACATGATTACTGTTCCAAAGCCCAGTAACCTGCAGTCTGTATGCACATGATAGTGCTTCTTGTTTGAGATGTATGTGTAAAGGTTTGATATTTAGAAGTGCCACAAGAGTAGCAGTCGGAGTCGTGGTGTTACTTCTGGGTATAAGAGTCAGGGGAGGGAGGGTAGACAAAGATGGCAGGGAGAGAAAATTATTTCAGTTTCAGGCATCGTGAGATCAACGGATGGATCACAAACTCGGGTGGCCTTCATCAGGGGAATCATGTACTGGGACGCCGGGTGGTCCTCCTCAAGATGGCAGGAGTTTTTCCAGACGATTTCGTAGTACGGCTCAGATGTGGATTGGCTACATTTCGAGTTAAGCGTGTTATGTTCGTGCCGTAGGTCCCGTGTTTGTTGGCTCATTCGATACAGATGCTTTGATACAGGTGGAAGAGGGTTCTGAGAATGATAAGGAAAATAACAAGGGGCAGTTAGACTTGAATATTGATGGTTTTCACAAAGGTGTATATAAGGGACATATAGAGGACATCGCGGCTTGCCAGCACATCTCGAACCGGGACGTTGGTTGGTCTTCCTCTGGCCCGCAGGGTATCCATTAGCCGAGACCTAGCGGAACTATACTCGGTGCACGCCCAGACAATGTGCTCGATGTCGTGATAGCCGTCGCCACAAGCGCAGATACCACTATCCACGAGCCCAATACGCCGGAGATGTGCATCCAGCGTGTAATGGTTTGCCATGAGTCGGGACATCACACGAATGAAGTCACGACCCACATCCATCCCCTTGAACCAAGGTTTCGTCGATACCTTAGGGATTATCGAATGTAGCCACCTTCCCAGCTCTCCACTGCTCCACGAAGTTTGCCAACTTTCGAGGGTTCTCTGATGAGTAATACTGAAAAATTCGCTGAAGCAAATTGGTCTTTCGTAAACGTCTCCTTCTAAGGCACCCACCTTAGCTAAGGAGTCTGCCTTCTCATTGCCCGGAATGGAGCAATGAGAAGGGACCCATACCAAGGTAATCTGGAAAGAGTTGTCAGATAAAGCACTCAGTAGCTCCCGTATTTTCCCCAAAAAATACGAGGAGTGCTTTCCATGTTTCATCGAGCGAATAGCGTCAATGGAACTGAGGCTATCCGAAACGATGAAGTAATGGCCTGCGGGTAATGTTTCAATGACTCCAAGGGTATACTGAATGGCAGCTAGTTCTGCGGCGTAAACTGAAGCAGGGTCACTGAGTTTGTAGGAGGCGGTGAACTTTTGATTGAAAATACCGAAGCCAGTGGATCCTTCGAGTTTTGATCCGTCAGTATAAAACATCTTAGAACAGTCGACTTCTCGGAATTTATTAAAAAAAATGTTTGGAACCACTTGTGGGCGTATGTGGTCCGGAATTCCACTAATCTCGTCTTTCATGGATGTGTCGAAGAAAACAGTAGATTCAGAAGTATTTATGAAATGCACACGGTTGGGATTGTAAGAAGGGTTAATATTCTGCGCCATGTAGTCAAAGTACAGGGACATGAAACGAGTCTGAGAATTGAGCTCAACAAGCCTTTCGAAATTTTCAATCACGACCGGGTTCAAGATATCGCATCGAATGAGCAATCGATATGAGAGTTCCCAAAATCGATTTTTCAACGGGAGAACGCCCGACAGCACTTCGAGACTCATCGTATGGGTCGACTGCATGCACCCTAAGGCGATACGCAAACAACGATACTGAATTCTTTCGAGTTTGATGAAATGTATGTTCGCGGCGGAGCGAAAGCAGAAGCATCCGTATTCCATTACCGACAGTATCGTTGTTTGATACAACTTAATTAGGTCTCCTGGGTGGGCACCCCACCATGTTCCGGTTATTGTACGAAGAAAGTTGATCCTTTGCTGGCATTTCTGTTTCAGATACCGAATATGGCATCCCCAAGTACCTTTCGAGTCGAACCAGACCCCTAGATATTTTACTGTGAAGACCTGAGCGATAGTTTGACCCATTAATAGAAGCTGTAGTTGTGCTGGTTCACGCTTCCTTGAAAATACAACTAGCTCAGTTTTCTCCGTGGAGAATTCGATACCCAGCTTAATAGCCCAAGCAGACAAATTGTCCAAGGTATTCTGTAATGGTCCTTGTAAATCGACAGCTTTGGGTCCCGTAACCGACACCACGCCATCGTCTGCAAGTTGCCTTAACGTGCAGGAATTGTCAAGACATTCATCAATGTCGTTGACATAGAAATTGTATAAAAGGGGGCATAGACATGAGCCCTGGGGAAGGCCCATGTAGCTAAATCGTGATGTCGATAAGTCACCATGCGAAAAATGCATGTGCTTTTCTGACAACAAGTTTAGTAAAAAGTTGTTTAAAGTCGCTGAAAGACCATGCTGGTGCAGCTTCTCTGAAAGAATGTTGATCGAAACTGAATCAAAAGCCCCCTTAATATCTAGGAACACTGATGCCATCTGCTCTTTGCTAGCATAGGCCATTTGAATTTCAGTTGAGAGCAACGCAAGACAATCGTTCGTCCCTTTGCCTTTGCGAAAGCCAAATTGTGTATCTGACAATAAGCCATTTGCTTCGACCCAATTGTCGAGGCGGGATAGGATCATTTTCTCGAACAACTTCCGGATACAGGATAGCATTGCGATCGGACGGTACGAATTGTGGTCGGAGGCTGGTTTTCCTGGTTTTTGGATAGCGATGACCTTCACTTGTCTCCAATCGAGTGGGACAATGTTAGCCTCGAGAAACTTATTAAATAAGTTCAACAAGCGTCTCTTGGCAGAGTCAGGCAGATTCTTCAACAAGTTGAATTTGATTCTGTCTGGCCCCGGAGCTTTATTGTTACACGACAAGAGAGCAAGTGAGAACTCCACCATCGAAAAAGGTATTTCGTTCGCGCTATCGTGAGGAGACGCGGCGCGGTAAATCTTCTGTGCCGGGGCGGAATCCGGACAAACCTTCTTGGCGAAATCGAATATCCAACGGTTTGAATATTCCACGCTCTCATTAGTACTGTTTCGATTTCGCATACGTCGGGCTGTTCCCCAAAGAGTGCTCATCGATGTTTCTCTCGTTAATCCGTCGACGAACCGGCGCCAATAACCGCGTTTTTTGGCTTTCATCAAACTCTTCATTAGCTTGTCTAACGTCGCGTACTGTCGAAAACTGGCGGGTAACCCGTCGTTCCGGAAGGTCTTAAACGCGGCGGCCTTCTCTGCGTACACGTCTGAGCACTCTTTATCCCACCAGGGATTGGGAGAACGTTTTTGTCGCGCCGGGTACTGGCCTAGTCTGAGCTTGATTCGCGCTGTCGAGAATCAAGCCAGCCAAAAAGCTGTACTCTTCCTCCGGAGGAAGTTCCTGGGTAGATTCGATGTTGTCGGATATCGCGGCAGCATAGCTCTTCCAATCGATATTTCGTGTGAGGTCATACGAAATATTGATTGATTTCAATGGCCTTGAACCGTTATTGATTGAGACTACAATCGGCAGATGGTCGCTGCCGTGGGGATCAGGAATTACCTTCCACGTGCAACTTAACCGCAGCGATGTTGAGCAAAGGGACAAGTCTAAGGCGCTCGGGCGCGCTGGAGGAGCAGGAATCCGTGTCATTTCACCCGTGTTTAAAATTGTCAAATTGAAGTTATCGCAAAGATCCTGAATTAAGGAAGACCGGTTATCATCATAGAGGCAACCCCATGCTGTACCGTGAGAGTTAAAGTCTCCTAAAACTAGTCGCGGTGCTGGCAGGGATTCTAAGATGTCTTGTAGCCGTCAGTGCCCAACCGCGGTGTTGGGGGGAATATATATGGAAGCTATGCAAAGGCTTTTGCCTTTGGTTGTTACTTGACAAGCGACAACTTCAATACCTGTTATCGAGGGAAGGTTAATTCTGTAGAAGGAATAGCACTTTTTGATCCCCAAAAGCACTCCTCCATAGGGGGTGTCTCGATCCAGGCGAATAATATTAAAGTCGTGGAAGTTGAGATCGATGTCGGAAGTTAACCAAGTTTCACATAATGCAAATGCATCGCAACTCAAATTATTTATTAAAATTTTGAAGGAATCGATTTTCGGGATGATACTTCTGCAATTCCACTGTAGAACAGTGATCAAATCCGTGACCTCGTTCGATGAGTTAGCCATCGAAGGATACAATCGCTGAGAGAAGGGGCCATTTAGCAGTCAACTGCTTCAAAAATGTTCTCACTGTAGGGAGAAAAGCTAACATAAGACTTTTAATAGGATCAGTAATATTGAAAGTTTTTATTATCCACTCCACTATGTCCGAGAGTTTTATAATTCCAGTGCTGTGATTACTCTCGAACTGAAACAAAGGAACACTTGGGATATTTGATGTTCCTGGAAGTGCTGGGATCTCCTTCTCTGAGCTTAATCCTCCGAGACCAGGAGCTAATTGCTTCGGTTTGGTTGCAACACTTCCAATAGATGTGACTTTCGGAGCCCCCTCAAGGGACACCTTCTGGCCTTTACAAGGAACTTTACGAGAGGAAATGTTCCTCCTCTTCCTATAAATTCTAGGCACCCTAGTAGATGTTCCCTCTTGTGGGTTACCAGCCTCGCCCTCGTCAGGAGGCAAGTGAGTATAGATGTTTGCTGAGGATGGTGGCGTAGCATTCTTTAACATTTCTGCGAAAGAATGTTTGGATCGTCCCGCAAGGGAACGTTTCAGTTTATCCCCGCGTAGTTTGTACGCGGGACATGCCGAGATATCATGCAGACTCTCCGCACAGTAAGGACACTTTTCGGCTTGCCTACTGCACGAATCATCTAGATGATTCTCCCCGCATTTTCCACAGCGGGCCTTATTGCTACAATGGGTGGCTGTGTGACCCAGTTGTTTACACTTTGTGCAATTCATGACCCGCGGCATAAACAGACGCACAGGCAGACGAACCCTGTGCAAGAGGACGAAATTTGGCAAAGCGGTACCAGCGAAGGTCACCCGATAAGAGTTTGATTGGGGGTACGTTTTTGAACCATCCCCCGCAACTACTACTGAGTGCAAACGTTTGCACTCAAGTATTTTAACTGGCTGAAGTAAGCGGTCTCTGAATCGGCCAACCCCGTACTTCAGCAGATCCTCGCACGTCAATCTCTCATCGGTTACGACGCCTTCGGATTGTACTCTTACCGCCGGAATATACACGTTATAATCCCGCGTAAAGTGCTCACAGCAAGCAATATCGTTTGCCTGCTTTGAGTTGGCTAGCAACACCCTTATCTTGTCCGAGCGGACCTTTGAAATTTCGGTCACAGCCGAGAACCGTTCCGTCAGGTCTCTAGAAATCTGAAGAAGATTCAGTGATTTAGTCTTGGGCCGAAAGAAGACCACAAATGGACCAGTTGAGAGTTCTGGATAGCATTTGGGCCGGGGGGGAGCCTTACAAGTTGAACCCGATTCAACTTCCATTTGACCATCCGGAGAGGGAACCATAGAAAACGTCAACGCACGGGGTCAGCGCCCACGCAGACGGAAGAAAGCAATAAATGTGTTACAAAAGACAAAAACCACTTAGCTTTAAACTGGTGTCCAACGTCAAACCGATCCAGCTTATATAGCTGGCTATTGTTTAATCCTCACACGCGAACAAAAGACTGAGGACCGAACCGAACTGGCAAAATAACCTTGAATGCGGATTAACACTATTCTTTATCGCCTCACACAGCACTACGGACTAGAAAAAAAACAACCTCTGTCTCGATGGAGAGCTCGAAAACGAATGAACCCCGGTTGTTATTCGCTTTTCGTGAAAAGAACCATTGAAGTTTTGCTTGAGTTAACTAATAGTTTAACTTGTCGACACCACTGTTCGACAGCTCTTAATGCCTGTTGCATTAAGTCAAAGATTGTTCCGAAGCAAAATCCAGTAATTAGTATTTGGTAATCGTCAGCAAACCCGTAGGTTGGAAATCCAAGCTCAATGAGTTTCTTCAACAACCCGTCAGCTACCAAGTTCCATAACAAAGGTGACAGAACGCCGCCCTGAGGACAACCGCAAATACTCAACTGACGAGTAGTGTGCGGTTACTAAGCATTGCGTTTATCCAACTCGAGATACATGCAGGTATCCCATGACCGCGCGTCGCTTCCAGAATAGACTGGAAGGACACATTATCAAAAGCACCCTCAATATCTAGGAATACACCCAAGCTAGATTGCTTGAGCGAGAAGGCTTTCTCAATGTTGTAAACAACATCGTGAAGCAGAGTGATCGTGGATTTCCCACACTGATATGCTTGTTGCATTTTGTGCAGTGGATATTCAACTAAACTAACGTTCCTGATGTGATGATCGATTATCCGTTCAAAAGCATTCAGAAGAAAAGATAGGCCTAAAACTCTTGACTTCTTCATAGCTTGAGCGCCCCCCTTTGGGAATAAATTTAACAGTTATTTCTCGCCATGCTTTCGGGATATACCCGGTAGCAAGACAGGAAAGCAACATCTTTTTCAAGACATGTTTAAGAATATCAAATCCCTTTTGCAGTAGCACGGGAAGTATTTGATCTTTTCCGGGTGATTTGTATGGAGCAAAGCTGTCAACTGCCCACTTGACCGATTCAGTGGAAACCAATGTGCGTGCTAACGCCCACGAGTCCGAATCACCAGAATGAGATCTGTGAACATTGTTCAACTCCGGATCGATACAACCTGGAAAGTGTGTGTCTAAGAGACAATTAAGAACATCTTTTTCGTCCGTCACATAAACACCATCTCTGGTTTTTAAGGAGTTCATCTGAAAATCATTAGATTTGGAGAGAATTTTATTTAACCTGCTAGCCTCGTTCAGACTAGAGAAATTAGTGCATAAGTTTTGCCAGCCAGCCCGTTCTGCAGATCTAAGACATTTCTTATATGCACTACGAGCTGACCTGAAAGCCCTGGAGTCATCACGCTGACGCCGGTTCCAAGCTCTTCTCATAACTTTCTTCATTTTTTCAAGCTCAGCCCTCCACCAAGGGGTTCCCCTAGTCGATTTAACAGTACGCAGTGGACAAGCTTCTTCGTAGGATGCTAATATGAATGAGTTTGTCGTATCCACGACGTCATCTAAGTCGTCTAGTTGACTAATTGTTGGAAAATATCCATGAAATTTAGTCGCCAAGTTTTCCAAAAAGAGGTCCCAGTTTGTAGATTTATGATTACGATATGTCACCACATTGAAGGTGACATCAAAATGATCGAAAAATATATATTTATGATCGGATAGAGATTCTATCAGAGCAAAGTGTTATGTCTAACACCTCCTCCCTCCCAGACCTCGCAAAAGTTGGTCGGTTTCCCACATTCAGAATATGGAGATTTGTACTACTTATGTACTCCATCAGTTCAGAGCCTCTCAGATTGATGTCTGAGCTGCCCCAAATGATGTGATGAGCATTCGCATCACTGCCGATAATGAGCGGAAGCCCATTTCTGCTACAATATGATACAACGCTTTTGAAATCATCAGAAGGAGATGATTCGTTATGCGGTCGGTATTCTGAACAATATATATATTTTTGTCTACGTTTCCGACAGTCAGTGTAACTGTGACAACACAGATATCGCGAGTTGTGAGCTCCGATATGAGACTCGCGTCAATAGCCTTATTTGCAAGAATGCAAGCACGAGGCATTTCACGTGGGTTAGTCATGCCTGTCTTGTTGTAAGCAATGAAGGCAGTGTTAAGTAACTTTCCAAAATAGAAGTTTCCTTTATGAAAATACGGTTCTTGAACCAATGCTGTGGAAGCTTTACCTTCCTGCATGAGTCGAGATAAATTCATAGTTGCTGTACGTTTATGTTGGAGATTGATATGTGCTATTCTAACCATTGTTGATTAGAGAACTGTACATTTCATCTCCAACATAAATTGCACAACTAGAGGACACCAAGCGAGTTGGGATGTTAACGCATATAGCGAGCCATATCAGGTTTAAATGGGACACGATCATCTGATTCCCATGATTTGCGAAGAAAATAATGGTCCACTGTGTCAGAGATTCGCATAACACAGTAAGGGCAAAACCCAAAATGCTCCCTGCGCAACTGGCATATTTTAGACCCTCCAGTCATCAAGTCCTCGGCACGGAACTACACCTTGACTTCTCCTACTTTCAGTCGCCTCCTACGACATGGGAGCAGGACCCCAGTGGCTCAATTCTTGGCCGGATACCACACGGCCTCTGGGCAGGTTCATCTGTACACATCGAAATTTGATAATCGAAACTCAACAAAACTTCACCGAACTACCGTCAGCCGAGAGTCTCAGCAAACCCCCAGCCAACAAAATTCGGCAAAATTAAGCGGATCATCGGTGAAAAAAAAACTTCGGTGTGTAGATCACCCAGTATAAGTCTGTTGCTTAGACGTTCACATATGTCGTGTGAACTGTTTGGAATTTATTTGTGTCTAACTAGTGCTAATGTGGATACTAGTTTATATACATCGTCTAACTAGACACCCAGATGGTGCAAGCTACTGACGAGATGAATTCGAAACACAAAAAATCAACACTCAATTCAAATTTTGTTATCTCTTCTCCTTTGGTTGATATATCATCGTGGTTACTGCCATGTCCATGTTCGCGAATATCTGATTTCATCTTTGTTTCGTAGCCTTACGGGACACGAGTGTCGACTTCGTCAATGATGGTGCTGACTGTTAAGCTTGAGATACTAGGCGCAGCTTTTGCCGTCAATATTATCTGAACAGCAGCCACAAATTTGGCAATTGTTTGTTTTTCAGGAAATGGTATCGGAGACTAAAATTCCACCAAGATTCTCATCACAAAAATACCATTCAATATATGGGGAATTACTTCCTAAATGTGTCCTTTACAATGAATCCCATTTTTCCAAATGTGACAGGAATCTTTTAATGGCCACGGTACAGCCCAGCCAGCCTTTTTGATGGTATATTCAAATTGCAACTGAATAATAAGTGTTCATCTACCCCAAAAAAATGTTGTACTAAATGCTGAAAAACGTCATATGCATACCAAACTGGAGGCCTTATACGCACATAGCTGCTGAAATTGACGATACATACAGATACGTCAATCATCTCCATCTTAGCAAAATACGCCAAAAATGGGTGACGATATTAAAAAAAACACCCGTTTATTATATACTATGGCCGCTGCCAGAATTGTTTAGAAACATGATATTTTGCACATTCGGATTCGAACTTGCGACGGTCAAGTTGTAGCACAAAGACGACTACACAGACCTATTTCAATCAATCATACTTCGTCTGTAAGTGGAGAAACGTTAATCCGATAAATTTTCGCTATATAAGCAGCACCGTTAATTTTTTTTGTATTTCGTTTATTTGACACAGTTCATTGTGGTAACTTAACGGAGCCGTGGGTCTATTAAATTATTACAACATGTATAAATAAAAATGAATAAAAAAATATTATGAAGTATCCTTCGGGTCTCATCCACGTAACTTTCTATTGCGCGGGGAGATCTTCTTTCGTGGTAAGGTACCATTTGTCTGCTCGCCTAGTGCATCTTGTGGGTCGACTAATTTTTTTATGTTTCCGTCGATGTCATCATCATCGTTTACGATCAGATGTTCCTCCTTTCTTCTTGCCCTCACGGGTTACGAGAGTAAAGCTGCTGTCATTGGTATTGGTTTCCTCGTCGATGGTGCTAACAGTTGATTCTGAAGCATTAGATGCTGCTTTTATAGTTGTCATTATGGCCTGAACAGCTGCCACAAAATTAGTAACCGTTTGTGGTTCTGGTGATGGTATTGAAGTCTGTGTTTCGGATTGGTTTTCCGAAGGTGTGTAGGGAATTGGCTGTGATCCATTCTCCTCAACATCAACAACTCTGTACCGGTTAAGATGGGATGGATTCCTATTATGTTATGTGTAGAACGATTTCTGATAATTAAATTAAAAGTTTTCCTATCAATTGCTGCGGAAGAACGTTTTTGTATGATAATGATGAAATACAGCTACATTTCATAGGACTTCAGTTCTATGCTAATATTTACCTTGTTTCGAAGGTAAATAAGAATAATATTTCATTATATATGGTTAAACAAAAAAATGAATAATTTTTCAACACACTTACCGCATTACCGCGCAGTGCGGTAAATGCAGTGCAGTTGCGGTTAACGGTGCGGTTTTATCATTTTTTTTTGCGGGTGCGGTGCGGACTATCCATTTACCGCCCACATCCGCACCGCGACGAACCCTAATTGAATGTGAACGTAAATATGATGTTAGTGAATTTGAATGTTTGTAGCGATATGAGTGTAAGTTGTCAGTGCCCTGCGAACATTTCCGATCAAACACGATGCAATTTATACATCAATGCGATTCTGACCAAGATGTCATTATAAAATTACTTTTCTTCTAATAAAATTCTAATTTCTATCTGACATAGACTAACTAAACGATTTTGATTTTTTGTAGTAAAATTTTCGAGTCTTTTTCTACATTTATATACGATTTGTAGTTTACTGGTAAGTAAGAGACTGGAAGTCAATTCCCTCCGTATTTGGCTGGAGCACCACTTCTTGCTTCTGCGACTCAATCACCCGACGGATCACCTCAGCAAGTATCAATGTAACCGTTTCGTCTGTTCTTCCGACGAGTCACACAATATGAAAGGAACTGTTCTATCACACCCAGGCTACTGAGTAAATATCGTGAACGATGTCTTTGGTGGTTCGAAATAGCAATCTTCCTCACCATTCTCCTATTAATTTGTTCAAACCAAACAAGATACAATTTTTTGCGAGCCACCAAAAAACGTGTTGTTCCTTAAATTTAATTTTGAAACAATTTCGGAAGGGGCTTGAGCCCCCTAGCTCCCCTCTAGCTACGATCCTGGTTCTAAGGTTAATATCGTCGAATTGAAGGTCCATATGAGTAGCTCGCAAAGTTTTGCATAATACAAATGTGTCATATCTCAAAATCTCATCTCATGAAACATTTGATTTTCGACATAATTGTTCTGCATTTCAATTGTCAAATAACGGTTAAACTAGCGTTATCAAATGGGTTGCTAGAAAATTTAGAACATCTCCATAGGAATTTTGACAGTTGCGAAAATTTTGCACTAGACAAAGGAAATGTTCGAGGTTGACTGATTATTCAACCGGCCTAATTGCGTTTCGTCGTAAATGTGCTACGAGTAGGTTTCGCATAGAAAACTTTCGTGAAATGACGATTTTTTCGTACATATATTATTTCTATGGAAACGGTTTTATTTTTATTACGAGTCTTTCGTAAAAACAACGGAGCGATTTTCGTAGGCTTATTACGAATCTGTTTCATTAAACAAACGAATTGTTTGAAAAAGTATACAAGAGTTTTTCCAATATTTACGAGCATCTTTCGTAATATGAGCGAATTTTTTCCGAAAAATTCCCAAAATAATTATACACAAAAAAACTCATATCGTTGAACAAATTTATTCGCAAATCTGCTACGAATAGGTTCATTCGCGGATGCGAGCATTGTTGTGCATTGCAATCTGTTGGGTTCATTCACTTCACGACCTAAAAACATGGCGGCTTGATGAACGAAAATTTTCGTAGATTTGCATCGTTACTGTACATTGCGCGAAATTCATCGTTAAAGAGGGAACTAGTGTTCGTGAATAAAACGAAATGTTTCGTTATTTTATCAAATGTTTGTGGATCCTTAAGAAACGATGTTTGATAACATCAATTGTTTTATAAGAAAGCGATAAATATCGAAGAATACTTGTAACAGCACTTCCTTGAGCTGTTAAATTTGGTGACCCATCAAGAGACACCCTCTGGCCTTTACGGCTTAGGAGAGGAAATATTTTGACTTCTTCGAAAACTTCTAGCCACAGCAGAACATGTTACCCAGTGGCGTCGTTAGATTCACACTATTCAGCGAACATTCATAAAGATTAGGCATTGAGTATGAGGGATACAAAAATTCTTGAAGAGAACTGCTTCCCTTAATTCAAATATGCGAATAGAGTAGGATTTAGACCTTTTTGGGATATCTGGGACCATTTCAAAAAAGTTCCATGATAAGCTCTATATCTAGTTTGTATGTTAGTTACGTATAAGTAGCAAAAACTAATTGATAACGGAAGCAAATTATAAATAAAGAATGAAAAGTAACAAAATTTGTCCAAAACCGAATTTATTGAGTATGAAATTTAATTGAGACTATAAAAGACCAAATAGAACTACTATAAATAATCCAAATATCTCGGGACACTCTCGTTCTCGTTGCTAATAATGATAGGTCATTTCCCTTGTTGTATGATACTTCACGATAGCAGACGATTCGCACGATCAAGATTTCCATTATCGATGCAATCGGAACGGTAATCTGAATTAATTTGTTAACGGAAAATTTCGACGCAGTTTCTACGCATGACAAACACTTTACGTACGTTGCGACACCGCAACGGGTTTAGCCGCATTTTATCATAGTTAGATGATCAGATAAGTCGGAATCGAATCTGGGCGAGGCGAGCCGCCGCGCCACCCGCCTACGTCGTACACTTGTTACTTTCGTCAAAGCAGTATTGCCGGCATGTTTTTTTCCTGTCTGTTCCATTCAAAAGCTGAAATCAACTAGCTTTACTAGGTTTGATTGCGTTCAATTCGTGCGTCTGTGTTCGTACTACAGTGAAATCATGTTAAATTCTTACTCCCTGCGCTCACCACACCCGCCAATATAGCCGACAAACACGCTAAAACAACCACAGTTTCTGTGCCGTAAAAAATATATAATGATGATAAAATTATAAATTAAATCGCATATTTAATTAGTGGCATAAAAATGAAAACAATCAAAATTTTCCCACGGGGCCATGCTGTATTAGTGTAGCAGCTCCCTAGTCGTAGGGGAGTTTAGGGTGGGCAGAGAAACGCAGCTTGTAAGCAAGGAAGAAATCAGGCCTAGGCGGCTTAAGTTTCCCCACTAAGACAGCTTCGTTGCTCAAAGCGTGCAGCTACCGTTAAGTCAAGTGGATCGGGCAAAAATAGCCAGAGCTAGGTGGCGGGTCAAAAAGAGAGACTTGCTCACTCCCCCCTATTACCCCACCGGTTTTCCGCGGTTTGTTGGAAGTAGTACGCGTTTGGAGATTTCTCTCCGCGCTCCACTAAGCAGACCTACAGGTTCAGAGGGGTTCCCCGCTGGTGCGCCTTCAAGTCTCTCCCTCGCAGCTCGGATCACTGCAGATTGCTGCTATTCGTGTGTAATGATACACTTTTTTGCGCCTATAATTAATACGAAACACGAGATTCTTGTGTATATGTGTGGAGGTATTTTAATTTATTCCGAGTTGTTGCCTTTTTTACTCTTTGCTGCTGCCGCCGCCGTCGCTGCTACCTAGCTCTTGTTTCTTCTCAAATTACCGTACACAAAAACAAGTGCGTTTTCCTTCTTGCCAGCTATGTTTGCGCATTTTCTAAGTCTCTTATCCGCGGGCATTACCGAGTGCTAAATATACGGAAAGCCCATACTCAAGATCTTACATGCAAAAAGTTGTAAGTAAATTGCGTAGTTTTCTTTTTCCTATACCACTAATACGCATAGTTGGCTAGAAAACGGTCCATTGAAAACCATGTTCAAGCTTGTTGTTCACATGATTATAGCACGATTATGTTACGACGACGACGACGGCTACGACGACTTGAGCCACTAGGCTTTACTATCTGTAACTCGAGCAATGTTGGTAAATCTAAGATGATCGTTTTCTGTGATTTCATGAATGTCCGGATCTGGACTTGCCGTTGATTGGTCTACATGCACGCAAATCGTAAATCTGCACTTATTCCCACGGGCAAGTGTTTTCTAAATTTGCGTAAGCTCATGGAGTTTGTATTACCTAGAATACAATTTAGATCAGGTGTGCGCATTTATGTTTGTAAGATCTATAAGGAAAAGTGAGTTACCAAACATTCTCGATCATTATACTTTCGAAGCTGCTTCTGTGAAAAAGGTACCAATAGAACGAAACTAAATAATGGTTTTTAGGTTTTAAAAGGTTTCCCACATCAAATTGCATCACGGAAAAAATGTTAAAAATTACCCAGTGGACCGATACTATTGAAACTATCAGAAAATAAAATATAACACATTAGAAAGCTTTTGGCATATTTATTTCATTCAACTTCAAAAACCATAACCGTACGCTCGAACTCTATTCATTAGGTTCTGTACAACATCTGGCTGCAGCTTCTTCTGTACGGAAACCCACTTTTTCTGCATGTCTTCCTCAGATTTGACCTCCTTGGAATGCTCCCGTACTCCCGCCTACTTCATAATTGCCTAATATTTTTCGATAGGCCTTAGTTCCGGTGTGTTGAGGGCGGGGGGAGTTCATGTTCTTCGGTACACGCAGAAAAAAATTAGTAAAAATAAATAAATTTTGGTTTTAAATAACAATTTTCCCGTATAATATAGTGACAAACAAGATTCAGGTTTGATTCAATCAATACTGTTGGTTGAAATTACCAACTAATTAATTTGTTGGCTTTTCAGTAGTTTCAACAAATATTTCGTTTGAATCAACAAAATCATGTTAAGTTAAACCAAACAAACAAGTTTGAAGGAACAAAAACAAATCTTTTGTATCAACCAAAGGAGAGAACAACTCAAATTTAGTTGAAATTAAACAAAGATTCTGATGGTTTTTAACAAAGGGATCAGTTAGATCTAACAAATTTTATTTTGATTCAATAATGTTTCTATTCAAAATGTAAACAGAAGTATTTGTTGAACTAAACCAAATACATGCTTTTGAAAACGCCCATTTCAGTTTGAAACAGTCTTCGTACCAGCTCAGGATAACATTTGAAGCAGTAGCGTAGCCAGAAATTTGGTTTGGAGGGGGTTTTTATGAAAATCGCAAATTTTTTTAAAAACTGCTAAAATTTAATATGAGTTTGATAAATTAATGAAAACACAAAAACATAAGTAGTCTAACAGATGTTATTCCAGTCTACAAACAAGAAGGATCAACATGGAACTGTTTTCAAACCTCTATAGATTATTTTCTTGTATAATATGTCAATGAAGTCAAAAATTTCGATCTTTTAAAGTGGGATAAATGATCTAAAAAATTTTCAACGTTCAAGATCACCTAATATAATAATCCTTGACTTTGAAGGTTTGACAACTTCAGGAAGTTATCAACATAAAACAGCGCCTGCTTTGATATAGAAATTTTAGTGATTAACTCTCATAGAGGTAATTATGGTGAATTAATTTTTCAAAAATATTAAGAGACGCCTTCAGCAAAGTTTTTGATAATGTCATTTCAAACAATTTTGTTGAAGATATGAAGGTTACATGAATTCAACATATAGGGATTGAAATGGACTGGGCCTGCTATATTTCTCCTTAGTGAAGAAAAATTTAGGTGAAAACTATTTTTTTCTGCGCTACGGATAAAATTGTTTGAAACAATCATTGCAAGTGTAGAACACAAAACCTATAACTAAATTATGGATGGATGGAACTGAAACTTGCGTTTCGACTTCATCTCATCAGAATCCGACACTAACTTGGTGGGCGGACTAAGCTAGCGCCGAATTGATGCTTGCTCCTGAAAATGGAATCACTCTTTGTGTTTTTGAGTCCTTTTAATATCTGGGAATTATTTGTTTTAAATCCAGTTCCCTTATTTTTTTTGTAAGCTTCAAAGGCACCTTAAACGCAATGTGAATTTATTATTTAATTACCGCAGAAGAGATTTATCAAATACAGTAATTTCAGAATAGCTTGTTGTAAAGGTTTTCTACTACTATATTTCGATACTCTGGATATGTGAGATATTTATGTCTTTGACAAAGTTGTTTGAAATAGCACTTTCGAAAACTTTGCTGGAGACATTAAGTCTTGACCCAAATTTGGTTGAAGAGTAATTCTTGTCTAAAATTACTTCTAGGAGGATTAACCGTCAAAATTATTCTATCAGCAGATGAACAGTTTTACGTTTTGAAATTCTTCAATGTTACTTAACATCGAAATTTGGCAGTTTCGAATGAATGTGATCGTGACCGTTAAAAAATTATCGAGCATTAATTTTACTTTTCTACATTAGTCAACCTCACAACTTGCAGTACTAGTACGTAGCACACAAAATTTTAGTACGCCATTCATTGCATCCTGCTAAGAGGCTATTCATATAGTTGATAATACAACAAAAATCCAATGCTCATAAAACCGATCCTGACCCGCTAGAGACAAAATTAAATCAGCTTTCAACTAGTTTCTGAAATGTTATTCTTGTTGTTAACCATATTGAATTGTTAATTTCAGCAAATGTTGAAATGTATGTAAGTTTTCGGTAAACAAGCTTATGTTTTATATGCATTCAACCTATTCAAATTTGGATTCCCATTCGAAAAATTGTCTCTAATCCATATTTTTGAAGCATCTTTCCAAAAATGAGCTCATAATAATTCAGACAGTTATTTTATTTTACATTGAAGTAATTTGACAACTATGGGATTTTGGCTAAGAGATAAGTTACAAGATCCGCTTCCCACAATTTTCCAAAAGTTCTTATGACGCTTTAAACACAGCTCTCAATGTAGTGATCAGAGAACATTTTTCCAAAAATATTTTGTGGAATATTAAATTAAATTCGTCAGTATCAATTTTTTTTCAATCCAATTAATTTTGGTTTGGGGGGGGGGTTTAACCCCCAAAACCCCCCCTGGCTACGCCACTGGTACGAAGCTAGATTCGGCCAGCGGATAGTAGGGCCCTCGAGTTGCTTCAATAGAGAAAACAGATGCTTCTGTAGACACTCCTTGAGGTAGATCTCCCCGTTTACAGCCCCGGTAGTCATGGACGGCTTACACTGTTTGCCACATGAGCAGATCGTTTGTCAAATCAAGTATTTATTGGCGAACTTTGAAAGTTTCTGCTTCCTTACTTCTTTCGTAAAATTAAACATGTGCTGAGAGGTGAAGAACAGTAGCCCCGGAAGCTGCCGGAAGACCGACTTGACGTAAGTCTCATCATCCATGATGAGACAATGAAGCTTCGTCAGCATCTGGGTGTACAGGGCTCATGACTTCCCCACCGTATTTTTCCGTTGGTCACGATTTTTAGCCTTCTGCACGTTGTACGTATGTTCAACCCGGTTCTTGACTCTCTGAACGAAAGACTTGGACAGATTCAACATTTTGGCCACATCCCTGACCGAAGCATTAGGATTCCGTTTGAACGCTTTCACTACACGCTTGTGATCCTGATCACTAATAGAACATCCATCTTGACCGCATTTCTCCTTCCGTTCGATGCTCAGAGTTTGGTAGTAACGTTTAATCACACGACTCACCATTCCGAGTTGTTTTCCGATGTCCCGATGAGAGAGTTAAGGATTTTCCAGGTGCTTGCGCAAAATCCATACACTACATTGTTCTTCGTGTGACACCATTTTTCGAAAAACTGACAGCGATAAAAATACAATGTCAACAATACACACTAAACTACTTGTACCCAAATGTTCAAGAGAAAATACCCAATGGGTTATTTCCAACAGTGTTTTCTCCTTGATGCAACTTGACCCTTTACGACATCATGCGTTGGAATTGGAAAGTTTAGTTAATCGATTTCCTACAAGAGCAGTAATAACAACAAACTTTATGCCCTTCTACAAACTGGAACTGGCCGTTATTACATGTTTGAATCGCGTTTATCAACAGTTGTATGATAAATCAGTTGAAATTAAAAACTTAATTTTTTGTCCACTGCAAACTGGTCTTTGCTTTCAAGAATCTAACAGTCTATCGCATAGTGAAACGAAATAATAAAAAGGCAGGCATTGGCTTTTATAACGAAATATAGACTATTCTCGAGTTGTGGCACTATGAGGTCTTTGCAATTGTTACTTCATATTTTGTGTTCTTTAAGAGGAGTTAAGTTTAATTCGATAAAAAGGGAACTTTTCTCCTGTAGAAAGGCTATGCTACCACTCGGAAAATCGTATGGATAAACGGAACCCGGAATGCACATCGGTTACTCGTAGATGGCCAAACCGATTTTATAAAACATAGTCTCAAATGAAAGGTACAACGTTCCCATCCTGCTATTGAATTTCATTAAATTCTGACCTCCGGGAACTACGGGTAGAAGAGTGCGACCATGCATGAAATTTCCATAAAAATTGGAACCAACATGTTATCTAAAATATGCGAAACTTTATAAAATGTGTTCTAAATTGCTTGAATTTTTAGCTTCAGCTCACTGATGCCCAATTAATCCCACATTGACCACTTTGAACATTTTCTGTGGAACCGAATGCTTTAGGAAAGTGGTTTAGTTCCTGAATTGAATTCACATCTGCTTCTCCGAAATATCTGACTCCATGATCACAAATTTAGTCTCAAATGAAAGCTACAGTATCCCTACTGACTGGTTATAAATTGCATTGGAATCAGAGTTCCTGTGTTACGGGTTGAAGTATGCGGTCTCATTTGAATTTTCCATATAAATTGGTATGATAATAATATCTAAATGATGAAAACTAATTCAAATAAATTCTAGCTGCAAATCAAAGACTCTTTGACCACATTGAGAACCGTTGATAATTCCGGAAGATCCGAGGGGATGACTAAGTCCCGAAATTAGATTCACACCTGTCTCTCATATATTTCTGACACGATTCCCACAATCTTAGTCTTAAATGAACTATATAATATTCACATTGATTGCTACCGAATTTCATTTGAACGAAGTATTGGTTCTGGAGTTATGGGTGAAAGAATCCGATCACACGTGACTTTCCCATATCAATCTTTTTGCCTTTCTCCTATAGAAAGGTTATGCAATTACTATGAAAATAGATTCTTTAACAGAGGCCCGGAGGGCCAAAACACATATACCATTCGACACACTTCGTCGAGTTCGGCAAATGTGTGTGTATATTTATAAGTGTATGACTAACAATCGCCCATCGGTTTGTTCGAAGATGACCGAACCGATTTTCTAAATGTTAGTCTCAAATGAAAGGTACAGGTTGTTATTGAATTTACTTCTGTTCCTCCCCCACACATCGCACAACCATCCCCTCAACCCCTCCCCCATTCATCAAACCCCCTCAGATTCCTCTCCATAACACTCTCCGCAGACCCATCACACCTCCTACAGACCAATAACTCTCTCATTCCCACCGTTTTCAGTCACCAGGCATACCAAAATAAGATGGGGTAGGGCTCTAAGTTGCAGGTTTTTCATCCCCAACACACAAGTTCACAAGCTCGACAAGTTCGTGGATGGCGAGCCGTAGGTGTACGTATAAGTGTATAATATATAGGTCTTCTAAGAATGTATTAGACATTTCCACAATTATATTGAACATTGTTATATACTTGACCTGTGGATTTCTTTATGCACGTAATGAAGAACTGCCAGGATCCAATTAGGTTTATCATGTAACTAGTAATGAGATAAGCTCTTGATTAATCTCAACTTTTATATAAAGTTCTGTAAAGCTATGTGCTTTCTCATGCTGAGAGATACTTTCTGAAAGGGTTTGGATTAACTGTTCGAAATGGTACATTGCAAACATAACCAATCGTGGAATCATAGTTTGGAGAAATAAGAAAGGCACAATTGAACCACTATGTGGATTAAAACAGATTTTTTAAATTGTTATGACGATACAGAGAGTGTTTATATTCATTTAATTTCCTTATATTAATGCCACAATTGAACAATATTTTACCAAATTTTCATGGCAAAACATTGAAAACTGAACGAGTGACAGTGAATCACCGGAGCCGCCTCGCCGAAAACTTGTTTTGTGGTGTACATCAAATCTCAAAATCTACGGGACCAATCGATTTAAAATTTTGCACAGTTAGTTTTCACATGACTTCCCAGGTAATGTGTAGAGCTTTTTTCTCGATTTTTGAATTTTTTCGTAGCACTTCGAATCCAAAAGTTCGAGTAGGAGACAAAGGTCGAT
This sequence comes from Topomyia yanbarensis, assembly GCF_030247195.1. NCBI lineage: Eukaryota > Metazoa > Arthropoda > Insecta > Diptera > Culicidae > Topomyia > Topomyia yanbarensis. Next base: position 115,563,588 of record NC_080672.1, on the reverse strand, counting down.
GTTTGACGCCATTTTGAATTCCAAGATGGCGACTTCCGGGTTAGCCACATTTACTATAACCCAGTCAATATGAGTGTTTTCGGAATGATCTTAACGAGTAGGTTCCAAAAATTGATTTTTGACGCCATTTTGAAATCCAAAATGACGATTTCCAATTAAGCGAAATTCGCTATAAACCAATCAATATGGGTATTTTTGGAAGTTGAAGTTGTAGTACAAATAGTTTCAATTAAACAATTGAATTGATTTAAATTTAAGCAATATGTTTAATTTGAATAAATTCAAACCCCCAACTCACACCACATACGTCTCTTTATTCTCTCTCTCTTCCATTCTCACCGCACTCTTCTGGATGAACACATAAAAATATTTTGCATTGTGCTGGTTTATGATTAGGTCTTATATTTGAGGATGTTTTGGATGATTGCCCAGATTTTTCTTGCGGGAATTTCGGTAAACCGGAAGTCACCATCTAGAATTTTAAAATGAAGCCAGACATCGACGTTTGTTCCCTTACTCGTCAAGACCATTCCGAAAACACTCATTTTGATTGAGCTGAGCTAAGCCGGAAGTCGCTATCTGGGATTTGAAAATGGCGTCAACAGTCAGGAAAGGTGCAGATTTATTTATTTCTGGCACCTACTCGTCAAGACCATGCCGAAAATACCCATATTGATAGGGTTACAGCGAATTTCGCTAAACCGGCTGTCGCCATCTTTGATTTCAAAATGGCGTCAAAAATCAACTTCTGGCAGCTACTCTTCAAGACCATTCCGAAAATACCAATATTGTTGAGGTACGGGCCATAGGGAGTCTTCCAGATCTGTCTTTTCCATCTTTCCGAAAATCTTCTAAATCATTTGCATTCAAAAGAACTTAGACTATTTTTTGCAAAAACCATGTTAATTGCAAAATCCGCGCAAAAAAACTGCCAAAATTATTCTAAGTTCTTTGCATTTAGAAGGACTTAGAATTTTTTTTCCGAAAAAAAAATCTTTTGCATTCAGAAGGACTGCAAAAACCGCGTTAATTGCGAAATCCGTGCAAAAAAATTCCAAAAATATTCTAAGTCTTTTGCTGAGAGCTTTTTTTACGCAGATTTTCCAATTAACGCGATCTTTTACGCGGATTTTCCAATAAACGCGGTTTTTACGCGGATTTTCCAATCAACGCGGTTTTTACGCCTTTTTTACGCGGTGCGTATCCCCCGCGTAAAAAAACCTGGATGTAATGTAAAATAAATTGTAAGTAAAACAAAACGTAACTAAATAAGTGGATATGTCATCATTAGTGAAGCTGTGCCAGCTTTTAACATTTTGCGCCGTCATAAGTTTCCGATATGTATATCAGAGCGTTGTGGAGCGTGTAGCTTACAACGTATTTTGTACATATACTGTTCTGTATGACACATCGTCGCTGTTGTGCTATCTTATGACAAACGCCATTTTGGGGTAAACTGAGTTAGATATGCCACATTACTTGTCAAAAAAATCTCTACAAAGTGGCGTTTTCAGAATTTTGACATTCTGCTTGGTTACTGAGATATAGCGAGAAACGTGCTAAGAAATTTTTAATTTTTTGCTTCAAAGGACTGTGTCTGGGGATTGGATCAAGTTATCTTGATGTATAAGGTGTTTTTATGTGTAAAACTATCTGTGAAACACAATGGCATAATATAGCATATTTGGCAACACTGTAACCAAAAATAATTATCTTTTCTAGATTCCCTGACTCATTTCCTTCAAAATGAATCTCACCGGTTGTTTATAGAGCAAATAAAGCCAAAGATATGAATAAAAGTTAATAATTGATGATTTTTTTATATGGAAAATTTTTCATGCACGATTATGACACGCCATGCAAATTTTGTCAATACACGCTTATGACACGTGTGAGTGCGACTTTTGTTTACATTTATAGTAAAAACTCGCAACATAGACAACCGATCTTCGTAATATTTGAGAGAATAATACAGAATAGATAGAAGCATTAATTGTCTTCTTTGAATTGTTTGTACCATTTATAGGTTTCAAGATATTCAATCTCAAACTTTAAAAATCGTTTTTCTCGAAATGTGCAAAATGGCGCTTGTCATAAGATAGCACAACAGCGACGACATGTAAATATTTGTTAATACCAATGTTTTGATGACCTCACTCCACTGAGCTTGAAATTATTGTTAGCAGAAGTGTTGAATCATTTGGATAAACGAGTTGGAATACTACCCCGGATTAAACTCTTTAAAAAATTTACTTGTTTAACAGAATTCCGACATAGAATCCCGCATATATCATGAAACAAATCCTAGAACATTTGAATCGAGACGGTTCAATCAGTACAGTAGTAATCCAATTCTACAATTCTACAAAGAATTGAATAACTTTCTCAATTTTCATCCGAGGTTAACTTATAAGAGCTTATTTCCATTGGTTATTAGCAGGCTTTAATTTCCGATAAAAACATATTTTTTTAGATTACTTTATCTTGCCCAAAATCTTGACCAAACACTAATTTTTCTTTACAAAATGAAAAAAAAAATAAGAAAAAGTGTAATAAACTCGTAAATAACGTCAGAACCAGTAGTCGCACTAAAACAAAATGTTCAACCGATCGAAAGTGCATACAATTACCTTTAGTTCAACATAATAATATTTCATATCGATGCACTACAACCGAAGATTTTTGGATTTTACGTACGTTTTATTTTAAAGGCGAAATTCATTTTTCACTGTAACTCGAAAATTGTTCTACTGTAAATTTTTTGGACATTATTTTCGAATTCAGCACACGCTTTTATATTGAATATGACTACCAGCTTATTGAGTTCAGAAATGCTGTAAACTAGTGTAATCAGCCATGGAATCGTAGTTTGTACAAATGAGAAAGGCACAATTGCACCACTGGGTAGATTGAAACAGTTTTTCAAAGGGCGTTCTACAAGCACAAATCCATTCGAGTTCATTAACTACACATTAACAGCAATGGATAACGGAAACCATATAGAAGCTCTTTGTACAGATTTTCGCAAAGTATTTGATCGCATCGACATACACATGCTACTTTTTAAATTAGAAAAATTAAGGTTTGAACCAGGACTTCTAACATGGGTCCAATAATATCTTACAAATCGTGAACAAGCTGTTAGGTTTAAAGGGATAAAATCAATCCCAATTCAAGTTACATTAGGTGTCCCACAAGGTTCTCTTTTGGGTCCGTTATTCTTTATTTTATTTGTTAACGACATTTCCTTCATTCTCAAAACTGTAAAAGTTCTTATATACGCTGATGATATGAAACTTTTTCTAGAAATAAGAAATGGTGAAGACTCAGACATTTCAAAATGAAGTAAATATATGTTATACATGGTGTAATAAAAGCCATTGAGTAGAAAGTAGAAAGAATAATATACAGAACAATAGAATCTTATTGGGAAATCAACAAGTAGAATAATGTGATAGAATAAGAGATCTAGGAGTTATTATAGATTCCAAAATAAAATGGTCATTCAAACTTTGAAAGATCTTCTAGTCTAGTCTAGTCTACCGTTACCGTTAAGAGAAGCTGTTCTAGATTATGAATTCACGGCTACCTGGCGCAAATCGCGTTTCGTGTCAGCTGAAAGAACTGATCGAAAAATTGTACTGCACTAGACATAATTTTCTTATCACATCTTACCGTCAGCCAACCAAATAATAAATTAATAAATATCCGTTCTTCGGATCAAATAAATTTTAGAAAATAAGTTAGAAATAAGATTATTGTCGCATATGTTTCACACGTTGCTATTCTGTCTTCTCTAATTCATTCTGTGCATATGACGTCTATAGTTGAAGTTCATACGTCAGACAGTAATAGTGATGCGAGGGGTTCTACAACCGAGAGTCGTTAACAATTACAGTGTCAAATGTTGAAATGTCGAGCCAACAAATCAGATGAATAGAAACTCCTAACTTCAATCTTTCCAAAAGCCAAAATTAAGGACTTAATATGTTAGAAATTTAAGCATCTCATGCTTCAAGATTTAGCTAATTTTATATATTTTAGAAATTTGGCATCCGTGGGTTTAAGCAGATATTTAGTAATTCCCTATTTGGGATTTTAGCAAAGAACTGCAGAATTCCACGAGTCTAGAAATTTTGAGATATGTTACTCATTTCAAGCATAAATATTAAAAACGGAAGCGCAATATTTACAGAGTTCTACCGACTTACAAAACTGAGAATATACCGCAGCCACCAACCTAAAACTCCGGATCCAATAATCTTATTAGGGTAGTCAACATAAAACCGACTAAACGGGTGAAATCATTCTAGCGAAACCCCATCTGGAACCTGCCACATCTAATTAAAACAGAAGAATATTCTCTCTCTATTCCATTCGAACAGTTATAATATATATAAAAATATTAGTCATTGATACTTCCTTTGACCGGACAGATGTCTCTTGTCTTTCAATGGCGACCGCTCTCTGTAAGATTTTCCTAACTTTTATTACAAAAGTACATCACTCGCGGAAATCGTAAAATCCCTTTTTAAAACGGAAAACTCACATACACCATATTTTCGGAAGGAAATTCTCATTCAAACTTTGAAAGATCTTCGTGCATTTTCTATGGTATCATTTGTAAACGACATTGTATCACATTGTATTGATTCAATCGAACTATTATCGAAACTAAATTTGTATGCTCCTTTTCGACAACTACGCAACCGCAGTATCATTTGTACAATTCGCCATCGAACTAATTATCCCTAGTTTGGCCCTTTAAACCAAATGATGAATATTTACAACAAGCATTGCGAAACTATTGACTTTACTAGGTCGAAAACAAAACTAAGCTGTTTAAAGTAAATCAAAATTTTAACTAGTGTTAAGTTAGTTTGATAATTACTGTAAGAAACCGGTCTACATCTGATTGACGACTTGAAATAAATAAATAGTCGTATAAAATGTAACATAAATTTTGCATTTCACTTATGGAAGAATTAATCACCGAATTCTTAATTTCTACAGCAGCGTAATAATAAAAGTACTAACTTCTTCGAATGAAGAATCTTCAATATTTGAGCGACCTACTATGCCTCTCTTGTAAGTGGTACACAATCAACACAGCTCCTCTCACCCACATTACAAAAGTCTATGCACGGGCCTGTAATATTCAACGAAAATAACTGCAAAAATCCATATTCGTAACGAAACTTTAGAGTCTAATACAAGTTAAAGCTGTTTCATCCAGACTCTGGGTCTTCCATTTCCAGTTTGGTTAAGATCGGTCCAGCCATTTACGAGAGCCTCTCTTCTGGGTTTGTCCGTCATAACCGAATGAGCTTATTTCCGAAAAAAAATCTATTAGTTAACACCCACGGTGCTTAATCACTTCACATGTCATGTCAAAATCTAACCGGAGCCTTTGGAAGTAAACTGAACTTTGATAGTAAATATAATAAATGAAAAAAACCATTGATGATCTAAAGACTTAAAATGTGATCATTATTCTAGTGGTTTACGAGCACTGAAACGTGTTTTGCCCTTGCGGCTTTCCGCCTAATCTCACCATTCCAAGAAGTTTGCCAACTTTACGACACGTCAGTGCTGCAGTTCGTATCATGAAAACTGCTGACGGCGGCCACCGTCCAGAAGTGATCCAGCCATACGTTTGCACCATCAGTGCGGTTGACTGTATGTAAGTATGCTATTCCGTTTCGCTTCGCTGCATTTTCATGGGAAATGAATTCCGATCTCTCCCTATTTCTATGCGGGTTGGCCTTTGCAACAGCTCAGCAGCGGTGCGGCTCAACCTTTTGCCGTTTCCCGCTGACTTTGGCTGCTGGCGTTCGTTTCTTTGCTGCCTCCTGGTTTTTTACGACATTATTAAGGAAATAGTTTTGTATCGTCATCAGAAATGGTCTTGAGCACTGAGGTTCACCATAACCCATTAATGGCTTGATATGCGATTTTCTATTCACCATATTTTTTATACATTTAAAAACATCCGATTCGGGCTCGATGAACTGAATAATTAATCGTTAATGTGTAACTCGAATTTTTCTATAAATCCTTAATTATCAGAAACGGGGCTTTATTGGGTTAATGATCATCATTTGGCTGGAGAAGCTGACTGTTGTGGTGGTAATGTAGAATTTCCGAAGTGAAGGCTTTTCCCTTTGATGACTATTCCACATGGGATGCGTAGTCCGGGAAACGAACTCAACCTTTTGCGGCGCTATGTGTTGTCCAGAGAGTAGTGCGGTTTTTGCGTTGTAACACATACCCTGATGGTGGTTTGTTTTTATGATCGACTGCGATAAAAGGGCACTGTGGTTCTGCCTGAGATTAATTATCTTGCGGAAAGGCAGTAAATTGACTCGAAGTAACTATACATACTATGCAGATATGTAAGCTTTCTTCAGTAAGTAACGGTGCAGGTGGTACCGTTTTGGCGCTAATGACCTAGCGATTAAGGGAAAGTTGCAGCTCTTACAAATTTAAATAAGGTTTTAGCTTTTATAAATCCAATATCCTTTTATTATATCTTACGTCGGCACCAAATACTTTATGCCATCTATTAAAATTTGATAATTTACAAACATATTTTGGTTAAAAAAAATTATTGAATTCAGCTGCAACGTCTGTTAATTATACGCTGACGGTACTAAAAACGGAAAAAATCCGTTCGTATTATTGTGATTTTTTATCACTGTATTATAATAAAGCATAATTACAATAATCGTACTGAAAACCAGCTCACTGATTTGCTATTCACGATTCCCAATTCAAAGCCTCCATTTATTCAGCCATTTCTACCTTCAATAATCATTAAAAAATAATATTAAAGTTATTTAACCTGGATCTTTGTTTTCAACTACACTGAAAGCCATGCGATAAAAAAATAACAAAAGCAATTTTTGTTTTCCTAATTAGTTGATTTGAACAATAAAAAGTAAAGTATGTAATTAAATTTTCTGTTATTTTGGCAATATTCTCAAATAATAGTTATTGAAAATTATTTGTGATGTTGATTAAAGACATACATCATACCCAAAGACAGCAAACTAGCCAAGATGCACACTAGACTGGTTCAATTTTTGAATTTTAGCTCCACCAGGCTCTACTGATTCCTTTCGTGGCCCTTAGTAATTGTGCAAATTTTGGTACCGATCGGTTGTGTCTACGGACCTTCCAAAAATTCCAAAGGGTATAACGAATTTTCGCAACCTTACAATGTTCCACGAATATGTTCAGTAGAAGAATACCTTTAGAAATATATAGTGTTCTCATGAATTGATTCATGAGGTGATTTTTTAAGAATTTGTTTTCAATTTTAACCGATTTTCCATACTAATTTCCATATAAACTTTGAAATTTTTGGAGGGTCCGTAAATACAACCGATCGGTACCAAAATTTGCACAATTACTAAGGGCCATAAAAGGAATCAGTAGAGCCTGGTGGAGCTAAAAGTCAAAAATTGAACCAGTCTAATACACACCTTACTGAAATACATCGAAGTAGAGACATAACGGGGTATAACGGATATACAGGCAGGTACACAAACAACGGACTTCATTGTCGGTTTTAACTAGTTTTTCATTAAACAAATTTCAGAATAAGGAATGAATTTCATTGACAGTTTGTTTCAATACGTACACTACATACATACAATACACTGAAGGCTGCAAGCATTATCGAAAATTATTAAAACCTTTCTATTTTGGATTTAGTTAATTTTGTTATATAAATTAAATAAATATAAATATAAATGAAATTATGAACTAATGTTAAAATATACATAATGATAATTATATCTCAATTCTTGAAATGTCAAACTAGATGTGGAAAAGGTTTTTTCATTGTGTTGATTAAAAGAATAAAAATTATTCCTTTCATACGAAATTAAGTTCATTAGTTTACTACAAATAATCTGGAAATAATTTTGCCATTTCATCTCACTTACGATCACAAAAATTCACAAAAAAAATCTTTTAAGATTACTATCCAAAAAGATAACATTATGATAAACATAACTAAATATTAAATTTTTGTGCCTGACCTCCAGTGTATTTCAGCAATTAACTTCCATACTTTCAACTGTCTGTCGGTGAAACAAAACGTCAATCAAAATTAGTCATCATTTTGAAATAAGTTGTATTTAACGATGAATTCTAGAGAAGATTTAGATTATGATGTAAGTAACATTGAGAGCCTCTCTTTATTTACTTTCTCTTTCGATAACTATAACGTCACTATAAAACTTTGTACTAATTTCCCAGTACATATCGAAAGCTGGTGGTTTTTACTAGAATATTAGGTGAAAATTTGAGTACTAAATGTTGAAACGACCGAGTAAGAAACAAAAGAAACAGACCCCAAAGAGAATCTCATTGTTACTTACGGCCTATTCTAAATTCTCTCCAGAACTAGTTCAAACCAACAATGAGATCATTTCTAGACCAACACGTGAAAATGAGAGCCTGCCTCTCTGTCTTTACTCTTTCGATTATTATGGCTTCATCCAAAAACTTGCCAACATTTTTTCAGTATATAACAAAAGACTCGGATTTCGCCTAGCGCATTATGCTAAAAGTTAAGCAGCAAAGGTAAAAGCTGCCGAGTGATTGACGGAAGAGAATGTAAAAAAAGAGAGAATCTCATTTGCACTTACGCCCTTTTCACATGTTGGTCTAGATTTGAATTTGTATTGTTTGTGTCTGAAACGATTGTGTAATGGTATTGGCCTTTGTGCCCAGACTGAAACAAATTGTTGCAAGCTGAGGCAAGCTTTTCAAGCTTTAGCCCAGGTAAGCTTATCAAGTTTTGTGCCGAGGCTAACACGTTCGTAGCCAGACTGAGACTGACAGCATCAAAACAACAGCGCTAGATTATTGTTTTCAACAAATAGCCAGTTCACCCAAATATCAACGAGACACAATCAAAAATTGAAGTTGTGATTAATCGGTTTTCAGTGAAGAATATTTAATCAACTAATTTGAAAATTTTCAAAATAACTCGAACGCGAAAAATTAGGTCAAACGTGTGCTTCATTCATTCTGTTTGTGACAGGAGCGGATCCAGAAATGAATTTCGGAGGGGGTCCGAAATTTCGATTTTGAAATGTTCCATGTACAATACGTAATATGTAATACCCTTTTTTAATTAAAATTAGGTTTGTTTGTCGAATCTTGTTTGGAATGATTAGGAATTTAGAGCGAATTTAAAATAGAAACTATTTTAAAATTTCTCAAGGAAATAAAAATTTTGAGGGGGGCGGACCCCCAGGACCCTCCCCCTGGACCCGCCACTGGTTATGTTATGTTACTTATAAATATAAAGAGATCCATATACCACGTGACCAATTTAGAGGAAGATGGTGGACATAAATAAGTCCTCGCGAGGGCTCATTATATTTGTTTTCCTTTGTGATAAAGCAAAACATTTTCGTATTACCATTGGCATTCGCTCTTGATTTTTACCTTCAATGCTTTTAAAAGTTACCTATGGTCCTATTCGGAATGGGCCGTGTCGGTGCGATGTTTCCAAAATTAATTTTTTCATTACGAAAAATCCGATCTTTTCGGTTCGATGTTTTACATCGATTTTATTGATTAAAGAAAATCGATTTGGTAATTTGTCACAATCGATCTTTACATTTTGAAACATAGATTTTTTAATCCAATCTTTCCCGTTTCGATGTTAGACTACATTGATTTTTTTACATTTATTTTCCAAAATATCAATCACTAGTCCCTATAATAGCATAGTCTAGTGTATGACTGTGAAGTACAACGGGTGTTCAATAAAAAATGACAAAGATTTCAATACCTTTCTGTAATTAAAGTAAAGAATGTAATTTTTTTCTCTCCACGAGAACTGCTCTCTGGACTCCCTAGAAATGGGGGGCATGTTTCTTTTCGCTCGGGTGCTGTCAGTTCAATCGAAGATGGTGTCGAAACAGCAAGCACTCCGCGAGCGTGTTGTACGGTTTTACGAAACGCGTGGTCATCGTGGAACAAAGTTTACGGTAGACACCTTTCGAGACGAAAACGTACCTGTAGGTACAGTTTACCGGATCCTGACATCCCTGAGCGTGGAGTGGAAGACCGGTAGCGGCCGTTCGGCGAAGATAATGACGAAGAAGAAAAGGAAGGAAGCGTTGAAAAAGCTGTTCGCCAATAAGAACGGAACGAGTTTGCGTGACGAAAGCCGAAAATATCACTGCTCCCATACCTTGATTCACTGAACCCTCAAGATGGAGGATATCATCTGCCGAAAGAAGGCTAGTATCCCCCAAGTTCACGGACGAGCAGATAGCGATCGTAAAATCGCAGTGCCGGTGCATGACGAAGAACTACCGCGGGACGTCGTTCGTGCTAGCCCGAATAGCAATGTACAGTAACAAAACCATGATTTTCACTGTGACAGTACAGTAATTTTACAATAATTTACAGTAAGTTTTAGTGTTATGTTACAATACAAAAACAATAAACTTTATCGTTTTTACAGTAAATTTCAATGTAAAATCGACTTTTACAGTGAAAAAGGGGGGTGGTTGTGTATCTTAACATTAAAAAATCAATTTTTCTCCATACATTTTTTTTCTCTCGAAAGCAGTAAAATTTAATGTGAATGCACTGTATCAGTTTTTTGCTGAACCGTGAAATTTATTGTTACATGAAATTTTATTATAAATCTACTGTGAGAACTTGTCATCGAACAATGTTGAAACAGTAATGCCTATAATATTTATTGTTTTATAATTGTTTGTAGGGTAAATGCTATTGTAAAATTCTATCCGGGAGACGACGAATGTTACTTTCTTCTCTCGAAGACACACATTCCAGAAAATGACAGCTACTATTCCAGCAAGAAGTCGGCCACACTCCCCGAAGTAAAATATAAGTTTAAGCATAAATTTGAAAAAAAAAATGCTGTACATCGCCTTATCGGACAGAGGGATTTCAAAGCAGTGGATCAAGCCGAGTGTGGCTCAGGGGGGTGTCACTCCTGTCATCCGCTATGGAGAGATACAGACTTTGACAGTAGTCAACATATGATGGGCCTAGCCGCATCTAGGCCCATGTCGCCCGTGCAATAGCATTGGGTAGTTTTGATTTTAACAAAGGCAGATGTTGGCTAGGACAAAATGGCTGCCTAGCAGGGGGCTGGTCTGGCTATCAAACAACAGCGCCCAACTATAAATATAGTAACTATAGAAAAATTGTGCTCCTTGCAAAACTTGATTCACACTTAAGGGCTTGTTGTTGACATTATATGAACCAATACGAAGAATGAATAGGATATTTCAATTTTGTGTTGTAGTAAATACAAAATGCAAAAGGAACTTTGTTCACGGGAACGGGTATACTGTAGTTGGTAAATCCATTGTCTTATATGCAGCTCATCTGGATTCAATTCCCAACCCCGCACATAAGGTTCGAGATTTTTCCAAAAGAGATTTCTCTAAACCGAAAAGAGGCGAAAGTTAAAATTACTATAATCAAAATAAATAAAAATAACAAAAAACTGTCATTTCCACAAAAGTTTCACAAGTCCATTATTCTACGAGCAGAGTTTGAACGATTTTTAGCAGTCCTTTTTGACTTTTCAACGACATTCAATTAGCTAGAGATTACTGAGTGGGGAAAGTTATGAAAATTTAGAGCCATAGTGCTCAAGTGAGAGCAAGGATTGAAATATACAGATCGGAAAACTACACCCAAAACTCGGCCGTAATACTTTTACGGTAATAAGAAAAAATGCTCTAATAGCAAGACGTTTAATACTAAAACGGTCGCTACAAAAAAATCTCCAAGCGGCTATGTGTTGGTATTCAAATCTTCTCTGCGTCGCATTCATGTTTCATCAATTATTATATAATAAATATTACGCGTCGGATTGTCTGGAAGTGTGTAGCACTTCGCTTGTCATTGTATAGCGCATCAAGCCAAGCAAACACAATGTGGGTAAAGACGAATTTCGAATTTCTCTACACGACGCTTTCTATATTTATAGATCGGCTCACTAGCACTAGCACTCGACTACTTGCCTGGATTTAAGCAGGGCCTGGCTCCGGTCCGGACCTAGTAATGGGAAAAGGGAATGTGCTAGATCCAGGGACTGCTCCGGATCCGGGTATTGGTCCAGATCCGGTAACTGGTCCGGATCCGGGAGCTCCGGGTTTGAGAACTGGTACATATCCGAGAACTGGTCCAAATCGTGAACTGTGCCGGATCCGGAAACTGCCTATAACTTTTATTTCACTATCCCACCTACCCAGTAAAAAAATCCGTTACCCGGCTATTTTCTGCCAATATCGGGACAGATTTCAGCTTGCGTGGTCTGTTACCGAAAAGACAATAGAATCTAACTCATAAGTAATAGAAACATACTAGTCGGATTTTGGATGTAGAAGTGCCAGGGTCATCAAAACAGGCATAGTATCTTACGGACTAATGTTTTGTCTTCTACTGGCAGGAGTGGAGCTTATACAGCATTACTACGAATCGCTCAAGTCTACCAACATGACATGTTGAAAAGTTTTCTCTTTCATAAATTGTTAATGTTCATTCTCGGCGAGCTACGGTTTATCCGGAATTTTCTCTCAAAATGAATTTTGACAGCATGCTTATTGGCCGTTTACAAAAAACACGCGAGATGTGTTTATTCAGTCCATCAGGTGACAGCTCGTATTAAAATAGTCGAACACATTTCGAAAACTCGAAAAAGCAATTTGGAACATCAGAAAATACCCAACAAATCGGAACAGTACTCGTGGACATTAGGGTGACAATAAAACAGCAGTTTTTCAAATCACCATTGTACGTCTACTAGCATCGTTCTAAATCATGAAAAAATGACACTGTCCAAATTTGGGCGAAATCGGTTAACCTGAACCCCTCCCCAAAGAGCTAAAAATTTGTCTGGGATTTTTGACCAAAATGCATGGGCAAACACTCGCAGTAGATATGCCGAAAAAAATTATCGAAGACTACAAGACAATCCAACCAACCCTAGTAGCACGCTTTGTGCCATTTGTCGAGCACTGGGTAGTTGGACAATTCTGTTTTAGGGTGGAAGGCAAACAAAGATGCATTTGCAATTTGTTAGACTGTTTGTGTAAGTTAGCAAAGTTTCTGATTAGTTTCACAACTGTTATTGATGTTTGCATACTTAACACTATTGACCAGCTCTATAGTTACATAGTTGCACAATCAGTTTAAAAACTCGTGGAAATTCTTTTCAAATATATCCAACAATAAAAAATATTGTGTAGCAGTTGTGCAACATTTAAAACTTTCTACAAGTTGCAATTGCTATTTGGGAACCGCTGAAGAGTTATTAACGTTTAATGTTGAATACTGCTGCTTAACAGTCGCAAAGGGAGTACTCCGTTTATCCCAAGTATGTAAACCACAAAAGTGAGGAAAAAACTCATACTTCTATGGAACGACAAAAGGTAGAAAGTTATGATGTTTCACAAGGTTGTAGAGGAATAAACGGATTTTCAGTTTTCGCTTGAAAGTCTCAGAGTTTTCATTCAAGGTGGCGGTAGTAAGCCCAGAAATACAAGGGGAATACTCCTTACGGTATAACGGCAAGAGACTCAGCGGTTTGGTGTTCTGCGAAGTTGTAGAGTACTAATAAAAACTCTCGTTTTTCATTTGAAAAATGGAAAATTTTGCCGCATAGTGGCGGTAGTGAACGAAAGTAAGGCAATACGTCTATATGTACAATGGTAAGAGATAACGCAAACTAATGTTCCACGACGTTGTAGAGTATTTAAAAGATTTTCGCGTCCCATTATAACAATTGGAATTTAGCTGCATGATATGTATGAAACTAAATAAATCGTTTACAAAGAATTGCTTTTACGCCAAATGACACCCTGTAAGATATTTAAATATATTGCAAAGAAAATTGATAGTTTACGCCGTGTTAAAATTAGTAGCTATTTGAGACACTTCGTCGACGACTTGTCTAGAGAAACTAGAAATGGGTACTCGTATCTAATTATTAGGAGTAATCCTCGGATCGTTGGATTTTTAATTATGTCAGAAAAGTTTTTTGATATTCTAATTCTGCGCAAAATATTATTCACGATGCTCCCACAAGCAACGTATCTTGGCGCTGTTGTGCTATCTTATGACAAACGCCATTTTGGGGTAAAATGAGTTAGATATGCAACATTACTAAACTGAAAATTCTCTACAAAATGGCGTTTTCAGAATTTTGAAATTTTGCTTGGTTACTGAGGTATAGCGAAAAAAGTGATGAGACATTGTCAGTTTTTTGCTTTAAATCATTGTATCTTGGGATTCGCTTAAGTAATGTAGAAGTTTTAGATGTTTTTATATGTAAAATGTCTAAGGAACACAATGGCATAATAATTTTTGAAATAAAAATACATGTATTGCGAGAAATATGCAGTTTTACTTTTAAATTGGCAATATTTCATGTTTGGCAACACTGTAATTAAAAATTACTATTTTTTCTAGATTACTTGCTCAATTTCCTTCAAAATGCATCTCATCGATTGTTTCTAGGCCGAATAAAGCCGAAGATATTAATAAAAGTTAATAATTGATGCTTTTTTTCTATGGAAAATTTTCCATGCACAATTATGACACGCCATACAAATTTTGCCATCAATACACGCCTACGACACGTGTGAGTGCGACTTTTGTTTACATTTATGGTGAAAACTCGCAACATAGTCAACCGAACATCGTGATATTTGAGAGTTTAATACAGAATAGATTGAAGCATTAATTGTCTTCTATGAACTGTTTTTACCATATATAAGTTTCAAGATATTCAATCTCAAACTTTAAAAATCGTTTTTCTCGAAATGTGCTAAATGGCGCTTGTCATAAGATAGCACAACAGCGACGATCTATCAACTCAGTAACAATCGAGATTTTATGGTAGTTTTATAGCCCTTCATACAACTTAGATTGCACTTGTAGCATGCTTTAAAACTTCAATTGTTACTTGGACCATATTTCTACCACCGACGGTAACACTATACAACACGTCTCTGTGGCGATAGCGAGCAATATGTGCGATAAAACGCACAAAACAAAACGCTAATACCCCCGGTTCAGTCTCTACTGCGAGAACGATTAACAAGCGCTGGCAGCAATGTTGCAGCTCTCGTAGGAGACGATCCGCACAAAGCACAATTCAAATATCTGTCGATGTAGGGTAAACAGGTCTAATACACCCCCCTTAAGCAAAACTAGCTATATTTCACCATTCGACACATTGATCTCTGCACCAACTACTCTAATTTGTTGTTATATTAGTTAGAAATTAGTACCCGTTTCATTTTTTATAAAAAAACATTGATACAAGTATTATTAAGCATTTTTCAAAGATGCCTAAATTTCTTTCTTTCATCCAGGGCAAAATGCCCCCGGTCACTGTGTAATATGCCCCATAACAAGAGGATGGTATGCCCCATAGCAATCGGTGAGTATGCCCTACAACAATGGGTGGGGCGTTTTAGCCGATGATAAGCTGTTGTGAATGCATGAATAATTCTACACGCACAAATAATTTTAAGCTAAACTAAAAACTAAGATGGTAGCTATAATATTCTTGAAAGCTACTTGAAATAATTCTATCGAATCCGACTGTTTCTAATTGGTTGTAATGCTATTGGAAAAAGTGGGAGCTTACGTCAAAATAGCTATTTTGAAACTTTTGTGTATATTATTGTTTTGCAACATAGTCAAAATACCAAACTAACTTAGGACGTTGATTTCATGAAACGATACTGTTATCAGTCATTTTTACTTTTTAGATAATTCAGGATTCCTGGGAATTGAAGAGGGACATTTTGCCCCGGCGGAGCGTATTATACCCTTCTACCCTACCACCGAATTTAAATTTCATATGACAACAAAATTTGTAAAATTCTCACGGCGGTTTAGTAAGAACCCCAAACCTCTGGAAATGTTTGGATTTATTCTGCTCACCAGTCCAATTCGCTAGGAAAATTTGCTTGTCAAAACAATTTTAGTTTAAGAAAAAGCTTTCATTCAAGTAAACTGACCCATACTTACCTATTTATCATTAAGGGGTTATACCACTGTAGAACACGCAAAAATACACATATTTCAGAAACTTGTCTAGATACAATAAAGAAATGAATTGAGGTCTTGTCAAATGGGATTTATAATACTAGTTGTGCAGAACAAAAAAAAAAATTCTAGTTGCTTTGTCATAAGATGGTGACCGGGCAGCCTTTTCCCGCAGATGCCTCTTTTTTGTATGGGTCCTTAGCCGGAAATCTTACTCCCGTAATTTTTAACCTAGAGCTTAAAACTAAAGTTTTTTTTCGATTTCTTATATCAATAGCGAGTGACGTACGCAGGATTTTTCGATGTTTTGTTTTTGCGAACAGGCGCTCTTTTCAGTGATAAAACGCTGAAAATGTTTTTAAAATTGACTCAAAATTGTTGATTAAAAAAATTATCAATAAAAAAATAAAATCCTACGTGCATCGCTGGAGAAATGAATTTTGAATAAGCTGTAAAACTTTCGAAACGATCAAAAATCATTTTGTTCGAGTTAGGTTTCCGACCAGCTCAAAAAATGTGGTTTCGAGAAAAACGCGGTTAAAGTTTTCAATACGCTCGGGATATACAAAGGAAGTGTTGCGGCAGAATTGAAAATTTGAACATTTAGTAATTATTGTCGTCCGTAGATTTCTGGTATGTCATTTTCGAGACCCTAAAGCACATTTTAGATAAAAAAATTCAATTTTTTTAAAAGCATTGCAATGAGATTGTTTTTAAAAAATTCGAAGTCCTTTGAACAAAAAAAAAAATACATTTTTTAACAAAACATTTTTAAACAAATGAATTGTTTTGAGCTTGACGTCTCATGCCATTTTTGAGACATTCTTCGTCTAAAATTTTGCTTTGCCACTCATAAAGCAAATTTATTTCTTAAAGTTAGTGAACAGTTAGTTAAAAATTTAAAAAAAGTGTATAAACAAAGGCAACAGGAAAAATATGCATAGGGTTACAAAGAAATACAAGAACATACATTTTATTGTAGCGTGATAGTCTTAAGAGAAACTCCATAAAAGAGTTAGAAGCATTACTTTGAACCTGTTTGATTCTCTAACGCCATTTTGCGAATAAATTAGGAAACTTACAAGCGGAATTTCAAAATAATTCTTTCTCGTCGTTCACATATTAGCGTGATAATATATAAATGTTATGCCATTAGCAGTAAAATTTTTATTTTTATAACGAGATATAAAAGCCTTTGAAGTACCGTATAACTTCGCAAAACTTCAGATTGCACTATGTCTTACCATTGTACAAGAAGGCGCATTACCTTGAATTAGTTTTGCTCACTGATGTCACCATGCGGTCAAGTTTTGCATTTTTCAAATGAGAAAAGATTGTAATTTCGGCACATTACAATTTCGTAGAACATCAAACTACTCTATCTGATGATCATATTGTTTAACCCTCCGGAAGTCGCGCAAATGGCTCACTGAACGAGCAGCCGTAGCTGCTCTAAGACAATTTCGCTAGATTTTCAGAGCAGCGTGCGACTGCCGGAAGGTTAACGTGTAAATATAGTCATTGTACAAAAATTGACGATTTGAATAAACAATCGAAGTTCATTGAAAATGTCAACGCAATCGCTAAAATAGAAAACAGTGCTGTCGAAACAAATATTTCTAATTTAAACATTCTGAATCTGCTGAAAAATATGCTCAATATTCCTGCATCTTTGACAATTATAAAACTCATCAAAAAATCAACGAACACCCAAATAAATCATAACAATGTGAAATCTATCAATAACAAAAATTAAGAAGATGTCACAACTGACAAAAATATCTATTAAGCTAAATGCGCAATAAGTTTCAGTGAAAAAACCCCTCAAATTAGCATTTCGGAATTAGTGTACCCTTCGAAACAATTCATCTGTTCCTGTTAACACTTGGTCGAACACGCGCTCGTTGCCACGATTTCACCCAAAAATCTTCATTCATATCGAAGCGCGCTAAAGAATTGCCCAACCACCTCGCTGGAAGCCAGAGTAATCCGCGCACCGCAACATCGGATTGATCGTGAGGAAATTCAACCTTAATTAATTTGGTACAGTTCATGTTGAATTAATGTAGCATCTTGTTGCAATCGGTGCTTTTTGTGCCATTTGCAATCCGCAATTCTTTGTCGGTGCTCCAGCGTTCCAACAACGTCTGCGCAGTTCCAGTTGGATGGGTTTCAGATTTTTGTCCGTTCTGCAACAGCTGCGATTTTATTTTTCCTATCACCGCTGGATCGTACCACGTTTCTGTCAAAGCCTTGTCAGCAGCACCGATTCTGTCCGGTAGCGATTAAAATGGCGCGCGTCACGGTCACTTTGAAGTTCGGTTTTTATTGCTATCGAGCCTCTCACTCTCCGCATGTACCAATCTTGAAGACGACAGCGATTCACTCCCGTCCGCAAGATATCGGAGATGGCGACGGTGATTAATTTGAATTTCAGAGCACCGTGATCCGGTTTTAGTCTCGATTTGCTCGACTGCCAGATGCGAGAGGCGAAGGTAGAAGAGGTTTGGTAATTTTACTCTACCACGGTATGGGTGGACTTTGACGAGCTAGTCCTCGAGACGCCAGCCATCGCCGCAAAGTAGCGATGAAAGAAGAAGAAGAAGAAGAAGAAGCAGCAGCTACTCGTTTTGCCTCTCGGTGTGCTGAAATAGTGATCGTGATTCCGCTCCATAATAATATGGAGTAAGTGCTCCAAATAGTTGATGAGCCGTAGAGAGCGGTCGAGCGTTGCGACAGTCGGCTGAGGGAGCGTTTTTGCATGGGGGATAGGTACAGCGTACTTTAACCTATGTACCGTAGAGCGGCATGTTTTAGAAGGTCTGTAACTGGCCAGAACATGATCCATCAATCAATTTTCGTTTTGTACCAATTTGATGAATTGCTTTCGAATAGCATTGTTCAAATTCGGTTCTTCGTGAGTGCAACAATTTTCGGTAGCACGTTTGGTTACACATAGTATTCCATAGCTTTCAAACAAATATCAAACCAGTTGAAATCTTAGTCAATCGTCAGAAACCTTTCCTTAAAATGAAGAAATGTAAACCTACTATCTGGAATCTTAGAGTTGAGATTCAGAATGTTCTTGATTCTTCGGACCCGCAAATAATTTATTCTAAAACCAATGTTGTCAGTAAAAAATAATCGTCCACTCAATACTCGACGTCCTCAAGGTTCAACCTATTTACCTTCACCATCATTGAGGGCACTATCTCACACGACCTACACTGATATAAATCGCATCAGTGCGACTAAGCACAGTTTTTACACACAATAAAATTAACGAGAATACAATCGGTCAAAATTAACAACAAATACTTGTTTTTGTATTAATTTGCATCGTTCGACCATATAGTAACGACATTTGGCAACCATTTGCATAGAATAGTCTTGATGTTAACAAGTTCAAATTCTTCATTCCCAAACAACCCTATGCAACTATGTAGGTCAGATTACCACATGTTAGTTCTGATAGGTTACTGCTACATTATGCAACAGCTACTAAGGAAATCGCCACGCAATATCTTTTATTTCTACCCTGCAAATGACCTGTTATCTCACCAATTGGCATTACAATATGTTTTCCTTGGGAAATCTTACATTGAAACACGAATCTCCTCTGTGATATTCTGCTTTATCATTTAGGATAGCCAGAACTTTGCCTGCTTGGAAATCGACAGAGTCACTTGCCAATAAATTTTCAGATCAGCTCAGCCACCTGGTGGTGGAATCTGGTGATTGGTTATATCTATTTTCTCCATAGACTTTGGTGGTTTTTTTCCACACAGGCTTAATTGTTGGCTCAAATTTGGAAGATTCGTAGAGTGGCGTGCGAAACAATGCTACTTTATATCTATTTACAACTGTTCAATGATAAGGGCCCCTTATCATTGAACAGTGATCACGAGTGTTCTTCAGACGGCCCTGGTCACGAAGAAAGAAATATAGTGGTTTAACCGCATTCTTACTTGTCGAACAATATTGGCAATGCAAGGTATAAACGCATTTAATCCACCTAACAGTGTGATGAGACATTTCTTATCATTCCTATCACTTTCTTGGGGATTATATCGATTGACAACATTTAGAACTTGGTGCTTCACGATGTTTTTGATAACACATACTACATGGGATAGTGGCAGGACTCAGAGAATCGCTCAAATAAGCATATGACAAAATCAGTGCTGGAAATCTCAAAGGCTAAACCAAATCAACAGAAGATCGGAAAAATGGCCCATAAAATAGACATACAAACGAACTATTGCTAATGCTCTGCTCATAAAATATCTAAAGTCTTCAATCAATGTATTGTGTAGGGAATACTGAATTTTCCTAAAGCGGTTATATATATATATATATATATATATATATATATATATATATATATATATATATATATATATATATATATATATATATATATATATATATATATATATATATATATATATATATATATATATATATATATATATATATATATATATATATATATATATATATATATATATATATATATATATATATATATATATATATATATATATATATATATATATATATATATATATATATATTGTACTAGGCCAAACAAATGGATTTTTTTAATCGATTTGATGTTCATACTCTCAATAGCGTTTACTCAAATTTCCAACGCGACTGAGAACTAGTTACTGAAATTTCAACTCTTGATATCACGCTTCCTCTGAAATGCATAGTTCAAACTTTACTTCGATATCGACTTTTACTAAAAGTGACTAACCAGTAATATCTTTGATTTGAATATATGCTTTTGCAAAAGTTATGAAAGTTTTTCGGTGATCGTTTTTTTGATGTTAAGTATCCCCACTGCAGGTAGACTTGACCAAGGCCTGGGGACAGGAGCGGATCCAGAAAAAAATTTCGGAGGGGGTCCGAAATTTCGATTTTGAAATGTTCATTGTAAAATAAGTAATAATTAATACCCTCATTTAATTAAAATCAGCTTTGGTGAACGAATCTGATGTGGAATGTTTTAGAATTTAGAATGAATTTAAAATAGAAACTACTATAAAAATTTCTCATGAAGTTAAAAAATTTCGGGGGGGGGGGTCCGGACTCCCAAGACTCCCTCTCTGGATCCGCCACTGCCTGGGGAGACTTGACCAAGAGAATTTTGAAAAATTGGAACAAAAAATAATGGCATAAAACATGCAGTAATCAGTGTTTCAAATAAACCACACATTTCACACCAAGGAGCCTGTTTCCAAAGGAGCGGTGGAAACCAATCATTGTTATGCACGTTTCTGGGAGTGAGTAAAAAATCAAAGCAATCCGAGTGGGTTTTGACTCTTAGGTTTTCACTCCTGGTTTTGGTTCCTCCTGTCCACTCCGGTTTGTGATTCTTGTTCTGTCGCCGCTTATAGACCGAATTTAATTTCAAATTCTGCTAATGTCTTGTTGAAAATAGACTTTTTTTGCATTTGTGGACAGACAAAGTGCGCCAAAATCCAACGGTAGAGTGTGTTGTCGATGGTCTCTACCTCTTTAAAAAAATAAGGACCGGATGATTGTTTTGGAGCAAAATCCGGCCCAAACAGTTACTTTCTGGTCGTGCAGTGGTGTTTGATGCATAACGAGTGGGTTCTGTGTCCCCCAAATTCGACAATTTTGTTTATTTACTTCGCCGGAAAGGCTGAAGTGAGCCTGCCATATTTTTTATGATAAGCACGCACAGTTTTCACTATTGAACTTGACTTATAGATAAAATGGCCCTAAATGATGTTTCAGAATTGTGTTTATCTGTCAAAATCGGCTGGAAAATGGCGGAGTTGTTCAATGTTGAAATAGTATACATCCAGATAGCGCACCATGTATATATTGAAGCAAATCATTTGTTTTCAATTTAATTTTCTTTAACAAATATATTATTATAACAATAATCACGGGCAAACATATCTCAAATTCGGTGTAAACATGTTTCTGCTGAAGTGATGAAATCCAAAAGTTCAAATGCATAGTGGAAGGACGCAAAACAGTTGTACTATTTATTACTGTAATGGCCTAAGCCTAGCCTAGTACGCTAACCATTGAATGACCTTCAAGGTCTATCGAAAAGAAACTTTCGCCATGACCTGACCAAGGATATCTTTTGCTTTTGTGCTTGATAAAATTAAAATTGAAAATCTAAATTGAGCTTGGGCTTTTAAACTGTGTGCTGCAATTATAATCTAGTAACCTGTTTTCATTCCTTGGCGGTTTTCACTCCTCAGGAGCCAAAAAACCATGAGTGATGAAATCATGGATTTTAATGATTTGTCAAACTATGGTTTCTTCAACGCATGCTGATTGGAGTGATTTTTGAAACACTGCCAGTAATATATTTTTTCCATATTGTCAACATCCTAAGGTACCAGTAAAAAATATGAAAGAGTAGCATTTCATAAATATTGATTTTCTTAATGCATTTCCTTTTATAGATTAAGTGTACTACTTACATTGCATGTTCACACATCACGAAAATAGCAATATAACTGTTAACTTTGTTTACTAGTACTATAAAAATATAGACTGGTATTTAATGTGGGATTTTTTGTGATGTGATTAGCATTAACAGTAGGTACCACGGAATAGTAAATATCAGAAATCTTGTATAAAATCTTGATCAAGTCTCCCCAACATTAATTCCTATGTTCAATTTCGTGTTAATTTTATAAATAACTAGTCCGTTATTCCAATTTATGTAAAATCGTTTCACTACTTCATAAGAAATGGAATAATATATATGAGTTCAATAAAAAAGTAATTACTCGAGTAGATAAGTCCATACAAAATTTGATAAAAAATTACATCGTTTAACGCAAATTTGTGATTTTCGGAATCTTTTTTACGAGGAAAGGATTTTCCTTCCCAAACTTTTTAAATTACCTGATGGGATCGAAACAATTATAAAAATAGTTTTAGAAAAAAATTAACAACAATATAGAACATGTTATTGATAATAGTCGCGCTTGGTCAAGTCTCCCCATGTTCCCCTATTTTAGGCTGATAAAATGGGGACATCGCCTAAATCGGGACATAAAATATTCTTCCCTTCCCTTGATGTATTCCAAGAACTATTTCTGATTATTTAATATAGTCTTCTAGCGTAAAAATTAAAAAAAATCATCTTTGAAGTTTTAACCCTCAAAAAGGCAACCGGGTCTCAGAGGCCCGGCACGTTACAATTTTTTAGTTACAAAAAAATGTGTATGCAGTATAAGCTTGGGCATGGAAATTTTGATAAGTAGCTTTGTATTCTATTACAAAAATAAAGAATTGTGAAATTTTCATGTATGGAGTGATGCGCAGATATGTTTGAATTTTTTACAAACACAAAAAGGCAAGCCGGGCCTGGCAGGCCCGTTGTGCATGCAATATTTACTAAGAATACCACGGGTTTTATACATTAATATTTATCTGAAAAAAACATTTTGATGAGCTCATCTTCATGTTAGCAGGAATTTTTTTTCATGTTTTGATTGATTTTATATTTTTACCTTTTTTTTAATCTTGAAAGTTTGAGCGAATTCTATACATTTCTTTTATAAGAAATGTAAAAATAGCATACGATAATGACGTGTGTCATATTTTTTTGGCTAAATACTTTTATTTCACCCACTGTGGTCTACTTGACAATTATTTGGATACAACATAACCTAACTCTGTCGTTATTGTCTATTTTTGTCTATTTTTTCTATTCTTTGTGTTATAGTTGTCGTAATTATTCAAATTGTAGGATCTAAAAGCAACAAAAAATTGAAATGGCTATAAGACGATATGCCCATGTTTTCAATCGTCTCAAAGAATCTGAAATAATGGAAGAAATTCGAGCAAATTCAACAGCAGACGATTCTGAAACTGTTTTGCAAAGCGAGGAAGAAGATGTGAATGATATTGCTTCCGACGATGAATCTGATGCAGAAAAATATGAATATGTACTCTGATTATGCATCAGAAGAAATTAATAGCAACCCAGAAACATTTATCGGTCGTGTTCAAACGAAATGGAGCTCAGAACTAATCGACAGTCGACGTGATCTTCCGAGTACTCACCTTTTGGAGAAAAAAATTGACCTTTTTACATCCATCGCCTTATACGCTGAAATCGGGATTTGCTGCGTGTTCGTACTCATCATACTGTAATTCCGGAACCGGAAGTCGGATCAATTAGAAATTCAACAGCAGCCAATGGGAATGCTATACCTTTCATTTGAAACCAAGTTTGTAAAAATCGGTAAAGAATTCGCTGAGAAATAGGTATGACATTATCTTAGGAACTTGGTAAGTTCCCCCGGGCCATCAAGAACCGCCATAGCTGGCCAATGTGGTCGAAGTGCCTTCGGTGGGTCATTAATGATCTAGACATACAAAGTGAAGTAATGTTGCACATATTTTAATATATATTGCATCATTTGGACATCATGGTGGTATCAATTTCTATGGAAATTTTCTGTGTGATAGTGCTCTTCAACACGTAACTCCAGAACCGAAAGTCGGATCAATAAAAAAATCAATAGCGACCGATGGGAAGGCTGCACCTTTCATTTGAGACTAAAATTGTACAAATCGGTCCAGCCACCTCAGAGAAAAATCGGTGAGATTGTTTGCCACATACATACATCCATACATACATACACACACATGCACATACAGACATTTTACGATCTCGACGAACTGAGTCGAATGGTATAAGAGATTTGGCCCTGCGGGTCTCGGTTAAAAAGTCGAAATTCCGACCGATTGCATAACCTTTCTATATGAGAACGGCAAAAAGGAGCTTGAATTTAGACGGGCCTGAGAGGCCCGGCTTGCCCTTTAGTGTTAGGATTTTAGCTTGCCTTCACAAGGGTTAAAATTTTGGAGAATCAATTTTTGTGTAGAGGGATTCCATGAGAAACCGGCCGACCGCAAAATATTACCATCGTCGATTCGAAGGAAACTTTGCAGGTGTGTTCGCTGTATGAACCTTCATGATATTCTCTGGCAATTGGAATATTTTGATACAAGAGTAATTTTTCAAAAGGGCGTAAACGTTTCTACGTGTATGAATTTCAATTTTTTTTTGTTCGATTACTGTATTTTATACAGCAAAACTATCTGAGAACAAGTCACAGGGAATGAATACTTCTGTCCGAAAAAATATACACTGAAAAAAATGTTGTCATTTTTCAAAAAACCAAAAATTTATAATGTTTCAAAGATTTTCTTCCATTTAATTCCACTATGTTGTTCCACATAGTGGAATTAAATGGAAGAAAATCTTTGAAACATTACGTACATTCCACTAAGACCTCCGTTCGCGTATATATTGCAAAAATTTATGATAAAAATTTAAATTGCGAAAAAACCCATTTTTTTAAATTTTTCATATTTTGTAAGCAAAAACCTAAAGAGAAAAGAAATATTCTGATTGTGATTGCATGATGGAGAAAAAATCGGTAAAAAAGTTTTTCTAACAATAACTTCGTACATGTTTTTAAATTTCATACTAATTGACATACAAAATTGTAATTTTATTGCAGAATATAATTCCAAGCATCATTTAAAATCAAAATGCATTTAAAAAAAATCTTCCAAAATGCGATAGTTTTCGAGATATTTGAAATTTTGCTACTTCAAAAACAATTAATTCGTGTAATTATGCTCTTTTTAAAAGTTATTCGCGTTACCCCATCAAAAAATGTCAAAAATTTAATGTTTATCGTTTTAAAGACGTAAAAGCAACCTTTTGGTGTATTTGGATCATGGAGAAGCTTTCAATAAAAAAGTTTTCCTAACGACAACTTTTGACATTTTTTAATAATTCCTGCTATTTGCAGTCAAAAATACAATTTTCTTTTTGAATATAATTTTAAACGCCATTTTAAATCGAAATGCTCTTAACAAAAAATTTCTAAAATGTAGTAGTTCTCGAGATATTTTAACTTTTGTTTTAACAACACAATTATTTTGTTTTATTACGACCTTTTCATAAGTTAGTCGCGTTTCTCCATCAACAATAATAGGTTTTTCAAAAGGCCCGTAAACTTTCGTGCAACTTTCTCTTTGACATCAAGGCGATATTGTAAACCATTTGAAAGTTACATGAAAGCAACCAAAATATATTTCAACCATAGGGTCTGTTGATTAAACTATATAGCTGAATCCTATGTTGGTTGTTTTCATGTAACTTTAAAATGTTTCACAATATCGCCTTGATGTCAAAGAGAAAGTTGCAGGAAAGTTTACGGGCCTTTTGAAAAACCTATTATTGTTGATGGAGAAACGCGACTAATTTATGAAAAGGTCGTAATAAAACAAAATAATTGTGTTGTTAAAACAAAAGTTAAAATATCTCGAGAACTACTACATTTTAGAAATTTTTTGTTAAGAGCATTTCGATTTAAAATGGCGTTTAGAATCATATTCAAAAAGAAAATTGTATTTTTGACTGCAAATAGTAAGAATTATTAAAAAATGTTAAAAGTTGTTGTTAGGAAAACTTTTTTATTGAAAGCTTCTCCATGATCCAAATACACTAAAAACGTTGCTTTTACGTCTTTAAAACGATAAACATTAAATTTTTGACATTTTTTGATGGGGTAACGCGAATAACTTTTAAAAAGAGCATAATTACACGAATTAATTGTTTTTGAAGTAGCAAAATTTCAAATATCTCGAAAACTATCGCATTTTGGAAGATTTTTGTTAAATGCATTTTGATTTTAAATGGTGCTTAGAATTATATTCTGTAATAGAATTACAATTTTGTATGTCTATTAGTATGAAATTTATAAACATGTGCGAAGTTATTGTTAGGAAAACTTTTGTACCGGTTTTTTTCTCCATCATGCAATCACATTCAAAATGTTTCTTTTCTCTTTAGGTTTTTTGTAACAAAATAAAAAAAATTAAAAAATGGGTTTTTTCGCAATTTAAATTTTTATCATAAATTTTTGTTTTTTTTTGAAAAATGACACAATATTTTTTTCAGTGTATATTTTTTTCAGACAGAAGTATTCATTCCCTGTAACTCGTTCTCAGATAGTTTTGCTGTATAAAATACAGTAATCGAACAAAAAAATTTTGAAATTCATACACGTAGAAACGTTTACGCCCTTTTGAAAAGTTGCTCTTGAGTCAAAATAATCTTATTACCTGTGGAAAATATTTAGTCTTGCATGACGGTGAAACGTGTAAAGTTTCATTGGAATCTAAGATGGTCGGTCACGATTTTAAAGATTTTCGGACGGATCTTCGTGGAATTCCACTGTAGCAGAGTTCCTGTCTTTAGCGAATTTGTTGATACTTCCATTTAAAACAACTTTATTGCATGCTTGAATACCACATGTTGGGAGAATATAGAGTTATAAAATGATATTTACGAAATGTTCCTTAATCTATTTTATCTCTAAAATAAATTTCTATTGTGAGTTTCACAAACTCAAGCTTTAAATAAAATGTAAATTTTATCGTTTATATGCTGTAGAAGAGATTTATCATAAACAGTAAAATCATAATAATTTATTTTAAAGGCAAATACAAATAGCCTCAAATATGTTAATACCCTGAACACATGGAGCCTTCATGTCGTCGTTTGTAATAGCAAAATTTTGCTGACAACATTAAGTCTGGAACTAAATTTGTTTGAAGAGTAAATTCTTCATAAATATTACTTGGAGGATATAACGCCAAATTATTTTATCAGATGATGCGTTGTTCAACGTTTGTATAATTCATCACAGATACTAAACCTCCGAAATTGGCGGGTTCAAAATGATGTGATCTTAAATTACTGTTTTCGAACATTTATTATACCTATATCACGGTGTGTTTGGTAGAACAATTTTATTCTAAAAAAATCGGCATCGCATCGGCATGTGATAGAAGGGGGTTTCCTTTTCCTTTTAAAGTAAAATTTAAATATTCTGTCGGGGGCTCCAGGACAACTTTTTATTTTAAAGTTTTTTTGTTTGAAAACTTAGGTTTTTCAGTGAAACTGGTTCACATTATTGCCCCTAGCTAGTACTACATTAACCAACATCTTGAAAATTATAAGATTATCGAATAAATTTGATCAAAACCTTTCCACACCTCCTTATTCATAAAGTGTCATTTTCGCCCAAGACCCAGAGAAATCTGAAAATATATTTTTTTCTGCTGAGCTTTGTATACATTGCAATTTATCTGAAATTACTGTTCATTTAAACTTAACATTTTTTGGTAGCCCTTGTTAATCGACTTCTTAATCCATAGGCCCCCCACACCTGAAAACTGATAAAATTTTAATAACTTTCTCGGGTGATTTTATATAGATTTATAGAATTCTATGAAGTTGTAGACAATGAGATTGTTCATCAGATTCTCACTTTTAGTATTTTTTGAATGTCTATAGTAAAATAAAATAAACAGTTGTTTTAGACCCCCCGACAGAATATTTGAATTTTACAAATGAAAGAGAAAAGTCCATTTTTTCATATCCCAAAGTTTGACAGATGCCGAATTTTTTTGAATAAAGTTGTTCTACAAAGACACCGTGTTATTCATATAATTGGTAATATAACAAAAATCAAATGCTAGCAAGAATCGATCAGGATCTGCTAGACTTGAATGGGAAACGCCATTTTTCAAAAATTCCCCTACTTTCGGAAAGTGTTATTCTCGTTATTAATCATATTACATTTTCGTCTCAACTCGACGTATTCCCAAAATCAGTGGTTATCAGTGTACTGATCAGATAATTATTATTGTAATATTGAATAAAATCAGTCAGCATCAATAAATGTTTACCTTCAATAAAATTATTTTTTGGTGGGGGGAGGCGGAGGTTGGCGTTAAGCCTCCTCATGGCAACACCGCTGATTGGAGTTATTTATTTCGCTTTTATTGTCCGAGATATGTTTAAGATCGATCCGATGGTTATAAGTTAAAAAAATTGCAGTCGGAAGGTTCACGCAAATGAAATTTTTTTAACCGATATGTGATCAAGTTCCAACTAGACAATTTGGAATTTTTTGGTGGTTATTTCTAGCGATTGTAGATGGAAATTAAATAGCGGTTGTAGATGGAAATTACAAGATTCAACCATTCAGAAAATATGTAAAAAAATTTCATTCATAAAACAAAATCAGGAAAAAAGTTATTAATAATCAAAGGCAAAAAGAAAAATCGGCCAACCAACTTCAGGGCTGGGGTAGGTTGGCTGAGTTGGGTAAAATGAGTGAAACACATTAAATGCATCAGTGGAAAACGTTTATTAGTGAGAAAACTTCATTTTGCAATTCATTTTGAGGAGCAAAAAAACTCCACTCTTCACTTTTTAGTCTTTTTTACTATTTTAGACTTAGTTTCGGCAGCTTTAGTGAGCTTTTTTACAGCTACCGCTGTTTTCTTTCCTTCCACCAGCACACGCTTACGTTTCTTTCATTTGTCTCCTCCTCAAAGGCTGCTTTTATTGGGGAATCGATCAAAATCTGAGTCGATCCGCATTTACGACCTTGGCCCTTCTTCGAATCAGTTTTTGCAGTCGTCTAGAGGATAGTATGACGAGGCAGGCTTACATCTGCAGCGGATTCTATGCTGATGGACAAGAGTTTTTCGGGGTTGGGTTGATCTGTTACAAATCTTGCCAGGAAATCTTCAGAAGGAAAAAATCAAGAATGAAAGGGCAATATTGGAATCATCTATTTTTATAAATAATTTCCAATCTTTAATGGGAGGTACTTATCTCTTCTTTCTTTTTGTCAACAATTTTAATTTATTGTTAATACTTATTTCTAATGTATATTTTTACTCATTATCATCAATATTAGCATTTTTTGTAGGAGAGGAACCATTGCGACCAGAAAACTTCACTCAGAAAAAGGTTAGCATTTCATGTATATCAAGGTGCACGTTGCTCTAAGCTAAAGGCTGAACAACGCGACCAACCAGCCCCGCACAAAATTCGGCCAACCTACCCCAATGCATGTTTTCGAGAACAATCACGAATTACAAAAACAAAAGAAATGTTACACTGGAAACCGTTAAACCATTTTGTTGGGATTTGAATACCCTTTCCAGCGGTACCACATTTTTGGAAATCGGATGTAAATTGATTCGCGTTACACATATTACTTTACAAAAACAAACATTTACTCAGCGCCGGAAAAAGAACAAATGTGCTCCTGTACAAACGACAACACAAAATCACCTCAAACTACGTCGTACAGTGGCGGCTCTTCAAACAAAAGTCGGACAAAACCTCAAATGTCACCTAATTTGGCTGAAAATCACAATTTAAGCTAATTTTGAGGTGCTGAGCTCATTTTTGATGTCAAAAGTCGTAAAATATTAAATGCATTTTTCCATACAGTGTCATTGAACCTTTCTTATAACTATGATCCCGTTTTCATGATAGATTTTCCGTTACTGTTCACCAATGTAAACAATATCATAAAAATGAAGAACACTACTTAAAAACCATTGTTGAACGTGTTGGTTTACTGTAGATAGTCTAACTATTTTACACAAAACACCATGTGTCTCCATATCAGCAACAAAGCTTCAAAATCTCCTTAAAACTTTTTGCGCACCTAGGCGCAGAACGAGACCATGATATTCGAAAAGTAGAGGTAATTTCACATAGAATGTATACTATGTGACCGTTCCGAAATGATTCCGAAATTTGTACAGAATACATTAGTGAACAAAGTATTTTTGATCTGACCACCTTAAACATATTTAAACTAAAAAGTCATAGTTCCAAGCAAATTTACCAAATGTATTTTACTCACTAACCAAGTTCTTTAGTTCCTCTACACAATGAAACTAGTTGTGCTAAAATCGGACCAAAATCAAAAGAGCGACATGCATTTGAAGTGAACAGAGCAATGGTGGTTTCGGAAATGAAAATCATTAAAAAATCCGGACTTTGGTACGTTTAAACTCGTGTTAAAAATCGTGTTCTCATCCAATGATCATAAAATTTCGAATATACATCATTCAATACATGAGAAATTTAGTAAAAATATAAAATATCATTATTTCAAAAATAAATTTTTGAGGTTTTGGCCAGCTTCCGGCCACTGTGCGTCGGTATATGCGCGACCTAATACCCCACCAAAATTACTATAGATGTCTCTACTGCGCATAATAGCCTTTTCATAAAAGACACTCGGCCAACCAGCCCCGGTCACCCCTACGAAATTCATTTTATCGAAATAATATTTGGCTTATTTAAATGGATTATAGCTATATTGAACAATAAATAGGGGACAAAGGGTAATCCACAAACCACAAGCCATAACTTTTGAAGTATTCAAAATAGATATTTTATGTCTTCAGTAAAGTTATTCGCAAAAGTAAGAGCTACAAATTAGCTGAAGGCACTATCTCAATATAATCACTTCCAAGAAAATTTATGAAAATATATCACTTGTAGGGGGATTAATCAGTAAAATCATAATACCAAAAGGAAGGGCATATTGTATCCATTAAATTCTCCGAAGATAGTATGGACCTAAAATTTTATAAGAAATGTAAAAACCTACACATGTCGTATTTAACGAGGATCATTTCACCGTATCCATCTGCGGATTGTGTTACCCGGAGACAAATCATGTAATCCTATATCGACTGTACACAAATGTTATATTCAGAGTTTCTTGTTATTCTTGTAGCTAAAGTCAACAAGTAGAAGTCGGTTTAGAAATAATACCTAGACTACATTCCGTACACGTTTAAACTGAGTAAGCAGATCTTTGTAATCGGCAATGCTCGTTTTCATTTGATGCATTACGTTTCATATATTGTTTTTAAACTTGGCATCAAAAATACAAAAAATAGTCCCTTCTTATATATCGGAATTGCGGAATTATCTAAATCTTAAAAACTAAGTAATTTTACACCCTTTTTAATTTTTTAGCATCGTCTTGATATAACTGTGGTGCCGTGATACTGTCTGACTGCTATCTTCAACCAGTAACTCCGAAACCGGAGCTCTGATCGATGAAAAAATAAATTGTATGACTTTTTTGACACAAGTCCACAGGCATTTCCCTATCTACATGCACTAAGTCAAATGGTACATCACACTCGGCCCTCCGGGACCGCGGTTTGGTTATCAATTTTCAGAGTGATTTCATAACCTATCTGTAGGAGAAAGGTAAAACATGTATAAAATCTTTTTTTTTTTAAATAATACGAGACGAAAGTATTTTTAGTCACTTGTTTTTGTAATCTTCTCTTAGCCACACTATAATACGTGTGATCCTTATATTGCGCATCGCAACCAATTTGTTACCAAATAGCACTTTCATCGAAACAATCCAACCAAGATGTGACCCCAATTTAGCAAAACATTCCAAATCACTTAGAAGCTGATTTGGAGGTCAGCTAAACGCACACAAAGCGAACAGTAAAGTTTCACTTTCAATCTTGAAATATAAACAATTAAAACTGCATAGCTTACCTTAACAACAATGGAAATTTGAATTTTTCCCAAAATAAAAAATAAAGCAATCTAAAACTTGGTTCTCCTCGCCATTTTAAAGAGTGTCACTAGCGCTCTTTGCTGTTGTGGAATGACACTTTGATCTTGAGTTTTAAGCTGGTTGTTAGTAGGAATAAGAAAAACTCAAAGCGAAGTAGCGATCCGGCACCAGAGACCACGATATCATGGCATGGTATGCCATGCTTTGATCGTTTAGTGTTCCCATTGCTTGGTGAACAGCAGTATTTGGCTCATTGGTTATGGCATGTGGAATAGACTTCTACGTCCAAAGTCATACCCACTACTTCACCAGTACACAACCAATGAGAATTAAAATTCAAGAGCAATCTGCGATATCTATCTTAATGAATGAATTATAAAGCCATTATTTGTCGTGGCCCGAAAATGAGACGAATCATTTTGCCGGTGGCATTCCGTAATGCTTTACAGAGAGGAAACTTTTTTTTGGAAAGTCGTTAACGAATAACTGTAATGAAACTTGTAAAATGATTGTTTTTTTTTGTGCAGAGCGGAGTCCGATGCTATCGATTACCGATTATCATCATAAGGCACCCCGGGACGTGGTGGAATCTTGCATGTTTTTCCTTCACCCTTTCGGAATTGTTTTTACACATTACGAAAGAAACTGCGATGCCTCTGTTGTGAGGCCGGTCCTCCTACTATATGTATGTGCGCACTTTGGAGATCGGAATCGGATAGTGATTCGTATAAGCATACAAAAGATTGCAGTGCGCACGCTCGCAAAAGCATTCGTATTTTGGGGGGCGTTCATTTGGAGGAGGTCCAACATCGACAGTTATTTTGATAAATGCTGATAAAACACGCCCGGTCGAAAGCGCAGTGCAAGCTAAATTTATGCTGTTATTTTGCGTGCTTGGAGGTAATTTGAGCTATAAAAATATAGTTGTTCTTGCATTGAACCTCACCAAGCACCGAGGCACAAATCAGTATTCTTCAGTTTGAGAATTCTAATTTCTAGCTTTTCAAATAGAAAATATTTACAAATGAGTCATAACTCATAACTTCCCCACTCAATAAATTCCTACGAACTACTCAGAAATAATATATATTTTTATTTATAGGAGAAGTACGTCGAGGACGGACACCCCGAGAGGGACACCCTAAGCATTTTAGTAAGAATCATGTTTTTAGCCCAATTTGTCCAATACAGTTTGGTTAATAGTATACAAAACCCTTCTGAACGGCACATCACATTCCTGTTACTGCAACTGTAAAAAAAATCAACCAAAACAATTCAAAAGTGGTAAACATGCTTGAAAACCTAAATTTTTGCATAGGTTAATTAGGGTTACAGCAGTTCCAGAAACAAGTATTTCAACATTTCATTGATTCATCTTGATGCTTAGGGTGTTCGTCGCTACTTGGATTAAATCGGTGGAACATCTTCAACCACTAAATTCGTCCCCATTGTTTGCGGCGATTTTTAAGTATTAAATTGTTTGTTTAGCATTTGCAACAATATCAGCGTAACCTGCTACAAGCGATATCAATGGAAAGGATCTTCAAAGTTCGTACAAATCCTATTAAAATATGAATACTTATTAACAATATGTATAATCCAAACGACTGTGTCAAAGTGAGCAACATTTTTTTTTAAATTAGTCCTTAACAATATGGAAAAGTGTGGTGAATTTGTGTTTTAAGTGATGCCTGGATTTTTGTACAATTTTGATGGAAGATCTTATTTTTCGGTAATATTTGGAATTGTAAAATCAAATCCAGACGAATTTTTGCGAAAAAAATTTACTATGATTGAAAGTTCTAAGCTTTTTTAAGAAGTTACTACGGATAACCTAATTGACCGATATTAACGAAACAACGAAACGAAACGAACGGTGAGAATGAAGAAACGGTGAAAACTCACCTTTCTATTGGAAACACTGAGAAAAGATATCTCAAGCCGGTAAGTCGGTTCTCATGGTAAAGAGGGACACGTCTTTGCCGTGAGACATATTGGTAGACTTGAGTAATTCGTAGTAACACTGCCTAAGCTCGACTCCTGTCAGCAGAAAACAAAAGTTTAAACAGCAAGATTTTAAGCCTGCTTCTAATGACCCTACCACTTCTAGTTTTCCGAAGTGTCTATTACAGTGTTGTTCAACCGGGGGTGAATTCACCCCTAGGGGTAAAGCAGATGATGAATTATGCCGGGTAAACTTCACCTTGTAATTATAATATTTCCATCGAATTATGACAATAATTCAATGGAAATATTAGAATATTAGGATAACAAGTCGAAATTTACCCGGTATAATTTTCCATCTGCCGCACTCCTGGGCACTCCTGGGCGCTCTCGGTTGAAAAACACGGGTCTATTACATTCTTGGTACACTTTTTACCTGCACACAGTGGATCGCCAACCGCGAATCTGATGAGCTACGTGTCGACGGTGAAACACTTGAAACAAAAAAATATCATTCTTAATTAGCCTAATCAACATTAGTTCAATCTTGTCCTCCTGCTAATTTTATCATGCATTGGTGAGTGTGTGAGGAAAGTGAAAAGCCCACGAACGAACCACTCCCCATCTTAATTTGGTGTGCCTGGTGATGTAATGGCTGTATAAAGATTATTCGTTTGATGGGGGGGAGGGTATGAGGGATGGATGGGGTGGTGATCTGAGGCGGGTGTAATGAAGGGCGATCTAAGAGAAGCTGAAAGGGATGGATCGGTGATCAGTAGGGAGAGCACATTGGAGTTTTTGAAGCACTCAACGAGAATCAGCGCTACATGTCTAATAAAAGCGGAGAAAATTGGATTCCACCAACTTCAAATCAAACTTAATCCAAGCCGCCAACTAACCCCGGGCACTCCAATTACACCAGCATAACGGACATACCTTGTAATCAAGATACTTTTGCGTAGCCTCTAATCAATCGAAACCGAAGCAAAACAAAGTCGGTGTGAGCAATGTTGCCAGAACTTCGGTCGAAATTACTTTATTTGCCGTGGTTGCAATAATCACATTTTGCGGTTTTTAAACGTTTAAGGGGGGTTAGGATTTCAGCAAGTAAAAAAATCACTTTTTTGCGAATTTTTTAGAGCTTTGGGGAAAGCAATTTGACCAAAACTTTTGTGTGTTATAATGTATCATTTCAATAACGTTCTGTAATTTTTTCATGCAAAAATGTCCACAAGCGACTCGGTGATGAAGCTACTACTTAACTACTTAACCGATTTATTTATCAAATTTTGCATGCACATTCTATGTAAAAAATACCTAAACCCTACGTTGAGTTTTTGAGAAATTTTTTCGATAAGGGGTTTTTTTGCTCATAAAATGGTGGAATTTTTCGTGAAAGATAGCAATATTTACTTCAAATGAGTAATAAGCACCCTTAGTAAACGTAGGGTTAGGTATTTTTAATATCAACGTAGGGGTTAGGTATTTTTAATATAGACTGTGTATGCAAAATTTGAAATAAATCGGTTAAGTAGTTTTTGAACGGCTGGTAACACCGCAAATCGTGTTTTTCCAGAGATGTTCAAGA
This sequence comes from Topomyia yanbarensis, assembly GCF_030247195.1. NCBI lineage: Eukaryota > Metazoa > Arthropoda > Insecta > Diptera > Culicidae > Topomyia > Topomyia yanbarensis. The sequence goes on along the minus strand of NC_080672.1, from coordinate 115,527,504 downwards.
AAAAGCTTCATCACCGAGTCGCTTGTCGATATTTTTGCATGAAAGAATTACAGAATGTTATTGAAATGATACATTACAACACGCAAAAGTTTTGGTCAATTCGCTTTACCAAAATGTCTGAAAAAAATTCGCAGGAAGGTGATTTTTTCTTGCTGACCCCTTGTTGATCTGGTCCAACAATTTTAGGCAATTTAGAACTCATTTCAATTAGTTTTGAATTATTTAGATATATACTTTATAGTACCGGTTTATATAGGAATTTCTATTGTGACCACGTACTTCAACCCGTTACACAGGAACCAATACTTCGATTCCAATGAAATTTAATAGCAGTCAATTTGGATGCTGTAGCTTTCATTTGAGACTATATTTGAGAAAATCGAGTCAGATATTTCTGAGAAGCAGACGTGAGTTCAATTCGGGGACTTAGCTACCTTCCTGAAGATTCCGGTTTCGCTGAGCGTGTCTAATGTGGTCAATGTGGGTTTGTTTGGGCATCAGTGAGCTGAAGTTATAAATCCAAGCAATTTAGAACACATTTTTGCATCTTGTAGATAACATGCATGCTGAGGAACGTTCTACCTTTCATTTGAGACTAAGTTTGATAAAATCAGTTCAGCCATTTCTGAGAAACCGATGTCCATTTTTTCGGTCACATACATACATATATACACACACATACGCACACACAGACATTTTCCGAAATCGACAAACTGAGTCGAATGGTATAAGAAACTCAGCCCTCCGGGCCTCGGATGAAAAATCGGTTTTCAGAGTGATTGTATAGCCTTTCTATAGGAGAAAGGTAAAACATCTAAAACTTCAATATAACTTGAGCAAATCTCAAGATACAGTGATTTGAAGCAAAAAACTCATAATTTCTCGTCTTGTTTCTCGCTATATCTTAGTAATCAAGAAAAATTTCAAAATTCTGAAGCGCCACTTTGAAGAGATTTTTCAGACAAGTAATGTGGTATATCTAACTCAGCTTGCCTCGAAATGGCGTTTGTCATAATATAGCACAACAGCGGCGAACTCTCCATGAAAGTTTTGTAAGACACAGATCAAATCAAAGTATCATTCTCTGTTTTCAATATGGCTTGTGGAGAACACAATCATATTGTTTTTGTTTGTTTTTTTAAATGAAAGAATAGTTGCCAAAGTCATATCTCTCGTTCAAAATCCAGGGCACCTCAGCATTCCTGAACACAGTAATACAGAATGCGGATTAATCTAGACAAACAGCCAAATTATAAAATGGTGTCCGGTCATTTAGTCGAAAGCCATTTGGCCGAACGGAATTAGGCCGACTGCCACTTGGCCAGCAGGGCCAACTGGCCAAAAGAGTCATTTGGCCGAATGCATATTTGTTGAATAGGTCAATTGGCCAAATGCCAATTGGACGAACGGGCCGTTTGGCTGGATGCCTTTTAGTCGAACCCCGCTTGGCCAATTGCTGTTTGGTCGAAAGCTATTTGGCCGTAGATTCAAAAATTATTTGGCCGAAAGTAATACTTACAATATTGTTTATTATTTATCTAAACAATCAGTGAATATTTAGTTTTTTTTTAACATGCACTGTTTTTTCTATACATTTTCTTAATATCTATCTACAGGGAAATTGAGCAATATTTTCGTTATCGTGCGAAGTGCTCGATAAGATCTTCAGTATTCAGAGAGAGAGAGAGAGAGAGAGAGAGAAAGAGAGAGAGAAAGAGAGAGAGAAAGAAGTATTGATAGACGACATGTATTAATTTCGAGTTTATATGCATACTTTTTAAAGAAATGCTTATGGGGGTGGTCTACCTTTAAAAATGAACCACCTTGGTTATGCAACTAATTTTTCGGATCTTATTTTATTGCAGTCTTCATTTTATTGTATTCAGAATTGCACATATTTCGTCGAATGTAATTTTAAATGTTCTTTGATTTGATGGCATTGTAAGGGAACCACTGGTATCCACCGGTTGATCGACAATCGAGCTGACATTTCTTTAGACTGATTGGACTAATTGCTTTGTTTGCTTAGTGTTTATTAAACCAACTAGGAAACTTATCTACTGGGCATTTAACGTGCGTGAGGAATACGCATGGTCTTGTCTGAGTGAAATTATGGCTGAATGTATGACGGTTAAGAATTGACAGTTCGCGAGAAGAATCGAAAGCCAGTTACCAATTTTCGGCAGTCATCTCAGTACGAAGAACATATGTTTTATTGTCATATTCATTGGCTTACTTTTAGTTCATTAAATCGATTAAATTAAATCAGTTAAATTATTTGTTCCCACTGTATTTTTTATGCTTTAAAGTAGTACATGCGCTAGAGTAATTTCGGGAGAGATGCCGCGTCGGGTGAGATGCCGCGCTCTCTATATCAGGGTTACCATATTCACAGATTTTTCTGTAATGTCACAGATTTTTTCCATAATTTTTGTTCACAGATTCTTTTTCACAGATGACAGATTTTTGGAATTTTGATAAAAATTTCACAGATTTTTGGAAATATTGTGATTTTTCACAGATTTTCTGGAAATTTTTCACAGATTTCCACAGATTTTTTTCCTTTTTTAGTCATCACAGATGGTAAAAAGATTTTTTTGACCGAAACACAGATTTCAATGTGGCATCCCTGCTCTATATCTCGTCACTTTTATGCAATAATATATTGTGAGTTTGCCTTTCGAAGAATGACGGAGTGCCGAAAATCTGTTCTTTTCCATCCAAATCTAGCAAAAACAGCAGCTATTGCATGGGATTTTGAAAATAATATTATGTTGGTCTTTGGTTTCGATCTTGTTTTTAACGTTTGTGTGGAATATACTCACGGTTTGTTGTTGTCTGGTTGTTTCGATTATATCACGCTTATATATCCATATATGTATGCATGTATCTGTGTATATACATATGCATATGTACGTATCTTAGTACGCATATGTAAATCAGTTTGTATATATTTAAATGAATATATATACATGTACTTATATATTGTTTTATACATATATACATCCATCCCTATATATAACTAGACGTTATATAATCGAAACATTACTGTACTTATTTTAATCTACTTTTGTTCGTGGGAAAGTGATTGCTGTATAGAATTGAATTTTTGGTCGCCAGCCTCCCCATAGTGCAACGTTTCGAAGGGTAATCTTAAGGGTTTGACTATTTGAAAATAATTATAGTTTTCTCATAATACCAACATTTTGCAAATTTTCTCAGGACTACAAATAATTTCTTTGTCAAATAGGATGTACTATTAAAATTGTTTCTGTGAGTGGCTCTGTTCTACACTAAAATGCAACAAACTATTTATGGGATAACATCAGACAAAAAATAGTTTTGTCTTTTCAAATCTACACAATTACATGGCACACATAAAAATAATATTATTAGGATATTAAAAAATGTTTCAGAATAGCAGAAGATCAACAGCACACAATTTAGAAATGGATAGAGAAACATCAAGTCGTGACAGTTGTCACGAACGCGAAGAGATAGAGAAATAAAGAGAGAGAGAGAGAGAGAGAGAGAGAAGAGAGAGGCGTGTGAGGAATGGCAAATGATAATTAGTGTCGCGACATTTTTATATATAATGCGAGATTTTGATTCCTTACATCCTTATTATAGATAGTGCAACTGATCTATTGTCTCACTATTAGGCGGATTACTTGATGATTAACTGTTGAGGTAAATCACAAAATGTTTTCGAAACCGAATTCCTTCAATCACGTAGATGTGTTTTCATATCCAGATATTGCAAATCGGTTTATTTTAGCCGATAAAATACTAGTAAAGTAACATTCTGTATGTAACGGTCTTATTTTTAGTTATTGAAAATTGGTGTGGAATAAAAAACTGTTCAGATTTCGACATTCTATAGCTTGTTAGAAAGGTATTGTGGTTATCACTGAAAATTAGAAAAAAATTCCTTCAATCACGTAGATGTGTTTTCATATCCAGATATTGCAAATCGGTTTATTTTAGCCGATAAAATACTAGTAAAGTAATATTCTGTATGTAACGGTCTTATTTTTAGTCATTGAAAATTGGTGTGGAATAAAAAACTGTTCAGATTTCGACATTCTATAGCTTGTTAGAAAGGTATTGTGGTTATCACTGAAAATTAGAAAAAAATGCGAAAAACAAAATAGCGAAAAGATTGCAAAACTGCTATTTATAAGATTTAACCTTTTCAATTCCGCAATGTTACAAAGCAGAAAAAATGTATCGATATATTAACAGTTTTCGAAAGACTATTGGTCTTGAACCAAGAAAAAAAGCTTAAAAGAATGCAAAGGAATCGCATGGGGAATAAAAGAAGAGGGTATTAATAAATTACATGGGTACCAAAAAATAACAAATACTTTCCAATTTTCGATCAGCAGGTAGTGAAGGGGTGAATAAATCCATGAACTGTCAATTCATGCCCGTCCGATTCCTGACCAACAGGGCCTCTATTTTGCCTGATGTTCGTTCTAAACTTTGGGGTTTGAGCCAACAGTGTATATTTTCAATTCTTTTGTTATTTTGAATCGATTCCGTCCCGTGCTAATCTTCTAGTACAATACTAGGCCCTATATGTATGTAGCGTGACTAAACCGCTTTGCTTGAAATCCACCCCTATCTCAGAATGTAAACAATATATCTAAATATAAAAACAGTGTCACGTTAGGCTTTTCATTTGAAACTAGCTTCATTAAGATCGGTTCAGCCATTACTAAGATAATTATTAAACCTCTCCACATTTTGAAAAAGTTTTGAAATATACATGGGTCAGCCCAGATTTTTGTTCTACGTGTGAATTTAAGAAGTTTCGCCAAAAATGACTTAATTTTGACATTATTTAGAGGTGTCTCCAATCAAAAATCGTGTTTTTGCTATGTTTCCATAGTAAGATAGAATAGATCACTTAAACTCTGATTAAATAGGCCCTACATGTCCACATATAATCAAATGTTGTTCCTTAGACATATCTTAACATGTTTTAACAGGTGAACATAGCTCTAATCGCAATAGAAAATTTGATAACTAAATTTTTATATTGAAAAGATTATTAAAACCAAGAAAAAATACTACTACTTTTTCTTGTTTTTGATAAACTTTTGTATATAAACTTCCACTTATCAAATTTTCTATTGCGATTAGAGCTATGTTCATCTGTTAAAACATGTTGTGTTATGTCTAAGGAACAACCTTTGATGATATGTGGGCAATTTATGTAAAATCATTTCCCTGCTTCACAAAGATTAACATGGTATATTAGTACATTAATAGTAATTAGTAGTCGAGTTGATATATCCATACAAAGTTTGACAAAAATTACATCATTTAATGCAAATTTATTAATCACGTAATATTTTCTGTAAGGATAGGATTTTTCATTCCAAACTTTTAAAATTACCTTAAGGGATCGAAACAAGTATAAAAATATTTTTGAAATAATTTAAGAATAGAATAGAAGACACCATAGCTAAAAATAGAATTTTGCGCTTGGTCAAGTCTCCCCATGTTTCCCTACATTTCTTTCCATTGACTCCCCCACTTTTAGGTGGGTTATAAGAGTTTTTGGTCTTATTTCTAGCAATGGGAAAATAGCAAAAATCATTGATCCGAATTCAACCATATATATCTCTATTGATAATAGTCCAATTATAACAATCCATAGCTCGTTGGGAAAGTATTCGAATAAACTTTCTGGTGAAATGAAGAATGTTTGTCTATGCAGTGAATTTTGACAGTTGATCTAAAAAACATGCCTTCTTCATACTCTCAATTACTCATATCCTGGAAACAAAACATCAGAATCAATTAGACATATTAATAGCGTTCTGTCTGAGTATAAGACCTTTTATTTGAAATGGATTTGAATAAGATCAATTCAGCCATTGCTTAAAAATACGAATGAGAGTGTGCGACATACATACACACAGACATTGTCCCGTAGATCTGAGTCGATTAGTTATGTAAGACTCGGTCTTGCGGATCTCGTAAATAATCTTGAAAGTTCGTACGAATTCTATTCATTTCTTTTAAAAGAAATGCAAAAAAGGAATCTGTGGACACAACAACAAGTCATAAACCACAACCCGAAATGGAATAACATCAAAGCAACAAATATTTAAAGCGGAAAGTGATTCGATATATTCAGTGCATATGCGACAATCCGATTTATTTACAATATAGCTGTACGTTTGCTGTCCGACTTGATAATAATAATGCAAACCAGTATGAACAAAAGAATATTTCTGAAACTTCAAAATGCAGATAGTAGTTTTTTACAAACTCCTAATAGGGATGAGAGCTTATCATGGACATGAAGTTCAACAGAGAATTTTGAGTACCTCATTTTAATTGATTCTCTTCGTGGCAACTATGAATTCCTGCAAACTACAATATCGTGCTCTAGACCATCCAATATTTTATTCTACGAGTAAGATTAGTGTTATACAATTTAGCAGTATTAGTAATAAATTAATCAGTGAATTTTTCAACATGTTCTTAGATATCTAATATCGACCAACAAGATAATATCAGGATCATCAGTTCCGCGAGAGCCTAGGTTTTCGAACCAGTCAGTTTGTCAGATGAGGTTTCCAAATGTCGCACAAACATAAATTCATTTTAGCTGATACTGGAATGCCGCTGATGCTGCATTTATTGCAACGATGTCCCGCTCCTGCGCATCGCATAGTATGATCCTTTCCCCGCGTATACCAACTACGCAACCGTAGGCAGTCTGCACAACACAACAAAAATATATCAGAGGGTGGCGGATGTATTGATGTTGTTAAACTTTATATGTTGCTCGTTTTTAAGCTCTTCTTCTTGCGCTAAATTCACAAACGCGCTCGCAGATATCTACATAAAACAGTGCAGCAGCATAAGCATGAGCATATATTCGTTAGCATGTAGATATTCGTGCTGCCTGGTCGGAAAGAAGAGCGAGCGGGGATCGCTTGCCGATATTTACGAAACGACTAGACATTGGCAGGCGGCTACCACACATAACATATTGTCCCGGTCGGGAAAGTGAATTGGTTGGGCTTGGAAATCAGTGAGAGGCGCGAAGCCGGAGCAAATCTTGAAGTGCCGCCACAGTCCTAATAAGAGAAGAAGGGCTTTGCGTTACCTTGCTTCTTGTCGCACTGTGTCAGTAGCTTTGACAACTTTTAGATAGGTTGGTTCAGTCGGATGCTGAAAGCTACTTAAAGGAAGGAGATAAAAAATAAGTAATGATACGAGCATACGCCCAGTCGTCGGCGTGCGGCGTGTCTTCTTTGGTTGCGCTTTTCCCGTTCCACCGGACGAGCTTGCTCGGCTCGGTTCGCCCGCTTATTGCTTGCATAATTTGGTTGGATCTTTGGTCGGCGATTGAAGGGTCAAAGCAGAGGGTATCAGCTATGGAGATGTTCGGAAATGAAAGCGCAGCGTAATCCGGTATCAATGCCGGAGATGCGGGTGTTTTGGAACTAGCATGCGTACGGGTTCTAGAAGCCTTCAGACTTCTGGCTTGGATGCAATTATTTTGTGAATTCGATCTATTCGGAACGATGTTCTACAAGTATTTGGAAAAGAGCTACGTCGAATGTTCAGACTACCTTTTATGAGTCGATGAAAATTATGCAGCAATGATGTAGCTATGCTTAGAGCACCGATAAGGGACTATATTGCTTGTCTGTACTGAATACAGGTTAGCTCATGATATACATTAGGAGAAGATGTGTTCAGAGAGCCAAGCGAGGTAAGGCGTATCAGTGCGTCAAGAACCACTAAAAAAGTTTGCACGATTTATACTATACTATGCAGTTTTAAGTTATGCGTGATAGCATATACTGTAACACTTGAATGCAAGAAATGCCAGTATAATTATTCTTGTTTCTTATTTAACACGATCTAATTTTAGTAGAATTCTCCTTTATTAGGCTATTCTCCGATGGTTCGTGTTCAACAAAAACTAAAATTATGAATATGAGATAAATAAATTTCATAAATTCATAGAACTAGAACAATTTTGTAAACGCTGTATAAACCAATGTTTATGAATAATAAACGAAGTCTATCAATTTCATTTAAAAAAATTAAATAAAAATGCTAAAAAATATTTAAAAGAATTTATTTTTTCTTGACTTTTGTGATATCTTATTTCTATATAGTGGATCTAATGCAACTCCTATAATAAATCAAAAGAATGCTCAACTATATGAACCTAAATTGGCTGCAGCGCTGCTACCGGTACGATTATAATTTTTAATTAATTTTAAAAGCATGTTCAATCCTGTTTTTAAATTTTTGATACACAATATGAGCAAGTTTTGTATATAAACATCAATCTAATTAATAAAAGGCAAAGTTAGGGTACTATATTTATTTTTTAAGCACCCCCTATGATTTATACATGTATCGGTAGGGCTGACCAGAAAGATAATAAAACTTGTTGTTACTACAGTAATACCTCGATAAATGCAATCCAATTTTTTTTTTGTTACTTTTTATCGAGTTAAGTTATAACGAAGCAAAAAAAAATTTCTTGATGAATCCAAAATTGTTCATTCTAACTAGAAAATGTCCCGAAAAATATTTCTAATCATTTAGTCAATATAGTGGATTTTTCCTATTGAATTTTCCTCAAATTTACTTCATATGTTCCCAAAGCAATAACATCAACCGCTTTTAGTTGATTTTCTTCAGTAACTCTGTATTTTGAAATCAGCAGTATGTGGAATTTTGAAATATGCGCAATGGAAACATACCTCTCATTCAGTTGCACTTTATCACTTTGTATTTTGTTAGTTTACCGTTGGACGTTTGCAATAACTTTTATTTTGGCCTATCTTAACATTATGCCTACATAACCTTTGATGATGTTAGCAATTAAAGATAATCATTTAAACTCTTCAATGAAGTTGGACAAAGCACATGATGCTGCAATTTTGTGAAATCCTAGTTGTTTGTTATAGTTGTTATCTTAGACTTCAGTTATAGTGATTGAATAGATTGAATTGGTTGGTATATTAAATCGTGAACTCAAATAAGGGCTAATATGCTTTTTATCAAACTTTGTCGAATATCTTGAATCTCATGAATGTAAGTTCGATGAGCTATCGGTTTTATTTTGCTATAAAAACGATAGCTGTGCGTCATTATTATTTTTCTTTATAGGAACTATCGTCCCAATTATGCCTTGATCAGAAAAATGACGGAAAAGATGGGTGTGCATTAGACTGGTTCAATTTTTGACTTTTAGCTCCACCAGACTTTACTGATTCCTTTTATGGTCCTTAGTAATTGTGCAAATTTTAGTACCGATCGGGTGTGTCTACGGACCCTCCAAAAATTTAAAAGTTTATATGGAAATTAGTATAGAAAATCGGTTAAAACTAAAAATAAATTCTTAAAAAATCACCTCATCAATCATTCATGAGAACACTATATATTTCTAAAGGTATTCTTCTACTGAACACATTCGTAAAACATTGTAAGTATGTGAAAATTCGCTGAGAAAAGTTATTAACTAAAAAAGCAGCATGGCTTCAAACCAAGTGGATTTTATTATTAATCATAGCAACCCTGTTTGAATAACTGCTTCTGCCATACGGGAGCGGGGGGTGATAAGCCTAGTTTACACTTGTATAACGATGAAGCTATTTAAACAGGGTTGCTATGACTAATAATAAAAGCCACTTGTTTCGAAGCCATGCTGCTTCTTTAGTTAATAACTTTTCTCAGCGAATTTTCACAAACTTACAATGTTCCACGAATGTGTTCAGTAGAAGAATACCTTTAGAAATATATAGTTTTCTCATGAATTGATTGATGAGGTGATTTTTTAAGAATTTATTTTTAATTTTAACCGATTTTCCATACTGATTTCCATATAAACTTTGGAATTTTTGGAGAGTCCGTAGACACAACCGATCGGTATCAAAATTTGCACAATTACTAAGGACCATAAAAGGAATCAGTAGAGCCTGGTGAAGCTAAAAATCAAAAATTGAACCAGTCTAGTGTGCATGCAACAAGATGGAACTTTTTTCGGAACACTGCTAACTCAAATGGTAATTTGCTTCACTTACCACATGTCAAATATGAGCTTTTCCGATAGATCTAATTCACTCACAAGCTTTCAAATTTCTTAGGGCCGTATAGCTTATTATTATATGTATATCTCAAAACTTAGGGCCGCGTAGCTTATTTCGTTACGAACAGCTATGTTGAAGGTTCCCAAGTAACAATCGAATTTTTATAGCATGCTACAAGTGCAATCTAAGTTTTATGAGTGGATATTAGAGTGCCCAGAAAAATGATGGATTTTTGAAAACTCAATCGGCCCACCCCTGAGTCGATTCCTAGTCCCACCAGGAGTACTTGTTCCAAGTTTGAAGCAAATCGGACAAGTCTAGCTACCGGACCAACGTGCCTGAAGTTTGTATGGGATTTTTCGACAATTTACATGGAGAAGACCCACTAATTCGCATTTTCGCCGTTAGGCGGCACTGTATGCATAGTATTATGACTGTAAATGAAAATAAGAAAGATCATTTAATTGCCTACAACTTTATCGAAGACAGCTAGTGAATCCGACCTTGTTAAAAGAAGTTTTTAAACTTTTAGCGAAGTGATGTCTGAGTCAGTTTTACATGGGGCCTAGCAATGCATGGTTGTGTATCGGTACTCGATTCCCAACAAGTATACATTTTTGTGATATAATGGTTTGATTTAGCTGAATAGTATGTTCAGAAGAATTGTATTACATAATACGAGTTGTGTTTTGGTTTGAAAATTTTAATTCCACCTATCACCGCATAGAGGGCGCCAGCACTAACTCTTAATAGAAGTGAGATAGAGTATCGAGATGTTCGGAAGAATTAAATAAAAATGCTTGTTCTACAACTTTCTGGAAGACACTTAATCTCTATCTCTTTCTGTTGAAAAGTTAGTGTTGACGCCCTCTATACGGTAAAATGTGGAACTAAAATTTTCTAACTATACTATACTTACTTACTATAAATCTTCTGAACATACTATTGACCTAAACCTAACCGCAATCTCACAAAAATGCATAGTTGGTGGGAATCAGGTACCGATACACAAACCATGCACTGTTAGGCCCCATGCATAACTGACTCAGACATCACTTCGTTAAAAGTTTAATAACTTCTTTTAACAAAGCCGGATTCACTAGCAGTCTTCGACAAAGTTGTAGACAATTAAATGATGTTTCTTATTTTCACTTGCAGTGATAATACGATGTATAGAGTGCCGCCTAGCGGCGAAAATGCGAGTTTGTGGGTTTTCTCCATGTAAATTGTCGAAAAATCCCATGCAAACTGCAGGCACGTTGGTCCGGTAGCTAGACTTGTCCGATTTGCTTCAAATTTGGAGCAAGTACTCCTGGTGGGACTAGGAATCGACTCAGGTGTGGGCCGATAGGGGTCATTTTTTCCTGTCACTCTAGTGGATATAAACCTACCATAAAACTTAAATTGTTACTAGGGTTGCAAATTAATTGGAGGCTACCAGCCAAATTAATCCTCTTAAGACAGATGCCTTCCGTTCAATTCCGCTATAATATATAGGGGAACTCGGGGCTATTAAGACAGTGGGGGTAATTCGGACCCCCTCGATTTCTCAGAAAATAGCTAGACTTTCTGACTATCGTACATATTCGTGTAACCGCCATTCTGAAACATCAATATTGAGAGCTGAAGTTGATTCTTTGTTCTTTGTAGATAGGAGATACAACGTGTTTTGTTATTTTGCAATTCTCAAAACAAAAATCATTATAATGAAAAAACCGTGATTAAAGTTGTTGCTAAAAGTGAAAAAATTAAAGGTAAGTGTTTTGGAAAGCTTGAGGCTCCTATTTTAGGGAATGATTTTTGTTTGGGTGAAAACAAAGATATTTTCGAGACGCTCACCACTTATGTACGATATGAGCGTACGGGGCTCGGACCCCCGTACAGCGACTGCGCATACCACCGTACACCGGCTGCGCATACCATTGTACACACTACAGCAAAGAAAATACATGGGCCGCCAATCGACAGCTGTGACATACCAGATTAAGTTTTTGTAAGGCATTTTTTTTGCTTCTTAAGGAGTGTCTCTTGTAACTAATTCGTAGGTAAATATAATTCCATTGTAAAAAATTAAAGAAAAATGACGGTCTGAATTGCCCCGTAGGGAGGTCTGAATTACCAAAACATTGCAAAGGATGGAAAAACGTAGATGTTTGCAAATCGTCGTCTAGCGCTCCCATTGATTGGTTCAAATGAACATTTTATGGCACCAAAATATAGCTGAGGTTTCAAACTAACAATTGGAACCTTTAACTGGTAATTTTTGTTCACATCTATCCACCTAAAAGGGCGATTTGCTTAGGTAAGTCCGAATAGCCCCGGGTTCCTCTATTGATTATAATTAATTTGTTAATGTTGTAACGGTATTTATTGAGCAAAGCACTCGATGGTATGAAAAGTCGTCGTCGGGAAACTCTAAGCTTGCTCATATAACCCTATTCCACGCTTTTCTAAACTTCCTTCTTTCAACTCCTTGCTCTTTCTTGAGTACTATGGCTCTTAATATAGAAAAATATTTTACACCTTCCAGTCCCTTGCTAATTAAATGTCGTTGCAACACAAAGAATGAAAATCTGACTCGTTAATAAAAAATGAAAAAAAAATATAATTCGTCGCTATTGTGCTATCTTATGACAAGCGCCATTTTGCACACTTCGAGAAAAACAATTTTTAAAGTTTGAGATTGAATACCTTGAATGTTATAAATGGAATAAACAATTCAAAGAAAACAATTGATGCTTTTATCTATTCTGTATTCATATCTCAAATATTTCGAAGATAGTTGACTATGTTGTGAGTTTTTACTATGAATGTAAACAAAAGTCGCACTCACACCTGTCATAGGTGTGTATTGATGACAAAATTTGTATTAACTCAATTATTAACTTTTATTCATATCTTTGGCTTCATTTGGTCTATAAACAAACGGTGAGATGCATTTTGAAGGAAATGAGTCAGGGAATCTAGAAAAAAATAGTTATTTTTTGTTACAGTGTTGCCAAATATGCTATATTTCCAGATTAAAAATAAAATTGCATTTTTCTCACAATTCGAGCATTTTTGTTTTGAAAATGATTATGCCATTGTGTTTCTCAGATAGTTTTACATATAAAAACATCTTATACATCAAGATAATTTAAGCCAACTCTCAGACACACTATATCTCAGTAACCAAGCAGAACAGACTATATCTCAGTAACCAAGCAGAATGTCAAAATTCTGTAAACGCCACTTTGTAGAGATTTTTTAGACAAGTAATGTGGCATATCTAACTCAATTTACCCCAAAATGGCGGCGTTTGTCATAACATAGCACAACACAGGCCCGTAGCCAGGATTTTGTTTCGGGAGGGGCTTGAAAATTATTGCATAAATGTATAAATTCTGATGACTTGAGATAGTCACAGTAAACTGAATGTAATTATGAAATGTTCTTAGTGAAAACAATTCCATAACTAAGACAATAGACACTAAAAACCCTAAAAATATGTTGTCTGTTACAAGAAAAGCTATAGTGCATCGACGAATTAAATTTGATTATTATTAGTTTATAAGTTAGAAATTTCTCTCAAGATTCATCAAGAGATCAAAGTATTTAGGGCTGATTGAAAATGCTACGCATTCTAGACTACACGTTTACAAGGTGTAGAAGACGCTAAATTGGAATGAGTACAAAAATATCCAAAAACCCGCCTAACGAAACTTTACACGCATTTGCTAAACAGGAGGACGAAACCAACGTCAAGGTTGTCTCCATGGATAGGAATATGTCAGTGTGAAATCCAAGTATATCGCTGCAAAGAATGTCCGAACAAAGTGAACTTCAACTCCTATTTTCATGATCAGGCTACTATTACTAGTTCTGTGACTTCATCCGAAGTATGCGTAATTATAATCCTGAGAAAAACACATGTTTTTTCATTTGACTCTCGTGGGGAATGGGTTAAACGCTATCTTCGACAATATTATCAGGCAACTGAGAATAACTATCTATTTATTTATTTAAGTAGATTCTTTTTAGATACTTTCATATCATTGGACTTATGAATTAAAAATATCGTAGACTGATTTTCCTAGATCCCTGAAACTATAGTAAAAGTCAAAATGTAAAGTGAGTGCAAAAAACTACTGATTCCACTACAATGCAAGAATAAGTTCATTAGCTCATTGACGTTCAGAATTTTGCAAAACCGTTGGAACTTGAGAAGATTACCTAGATTAAGTAAATATTATATTTGAACATTTGAAGGTATTATTTCGGATTTCATGGGTTTTTGGACAATGTAAAATATATATATTTCAATGATTTAATCTACTAATGAAAACTACCCAGAATTTAATCTACTGAGCGAAACTGCTCAGAACTTGTTCACTAATCGAAAGAAAATTACTTAGCACTGATTCTGAATGCTTCTAATTTACGTAAAATTAGGTAAATATATCACCACCAAAATAACTAGAAACTATAAACACAAGTGAGCTTAATAATTTCAGCATCACTTGCTTCCGACACATGGAAGAGAACACATCGCACTTACATCTAATTTTCAAAAGAGGCTTTCTTTTAGAGTTGTCTGTTTTCAAATCACAGCAAATTATCCGTTTCCTGTGAAACTTTTGCAAAACTTTATGTCAATTCGTCAATTTTGACTTTATGTTTGCGAATGTCTGATTTGTTCCTTGCTTCTCGCTCTCAATAATTATCCTTCCGAATGGATTCCATTTCTCCCAAATATGACATTAATCTGCGAGTAAGCGATATCCGATCTTGTAGCGGAACATTGATGTTCTCATCGTCCATATATAGGAGGATCTTAATTATAGCATTGTCACTTTCAACCATGTGTTTTAAGTTGTTCGAAATGAATGGTTTCATCTGGGCTAATTTGTTGAGCGCTAAATGCCTGACATGGTAGAACTCGCTTCCGAAAGTCCAACCTCCATTTACACCTTCAGGAAATGTTCCACATTATGAATACTCGGTCCTAAGCGAATCATCAATAATTTTGTAATCACCGTATTTGGCTGGAGCACCACTTCTTGCTTCTCGACAGATTACTACAGCAACAATTATAGTAACAGTTTCTTTTATTCTTTAGGCAAGACACACAATATAAAAGTTACTATTTTTATCGTTCGCGTCGCACTGGCTCGAGCAAAAGCATAAAGTGACTGAATTTCGTGACCATTGCCCTTGGTGGTTAGAAATAGCCTTCTTCAACTTTTTCTCAAAGATTTGTTCAAACCAAATGAGCAACAAATTTTGTTAAACATCGCCGGTTTTTGAAATTCATTTTTGAAAAATTTCGGGAGGGGCTTTAGCCCCCTAGCCCCCCCTCTGGCTACGTGCCTGGCACAACAGCGACGAAATTAATATTATATTATACTGGAATTAAATGGTAGACATATGTCATAAGAGGATTACCAAGTCGCTCAAAAAGTGTTGATTTTTGTAAAAAATTGCACCAGTCAGTTTTTTTTAAGGCATAGAAATATACAAACTCAAAAATGGTTGTGAGTAAACCAGAAGCAACTAAGCAATATTTTGCATAAGGCTTATGGAGCCAATTACCAAAATAATTCAAAATACAACTATAACCATAACAATCGATTATGAGTTGATGTTTTTCAATATTTGGTCTTCAAAATAAAGTTACGTTATATCGAGGTAAAAATTACGTTATATCGAGTTACGTTATGTCGAGGTTACTTTATAGTGAGGTATTACTGTACCAGCAACTCTGTAAATTCCAGCCCCCCAAATTTTGCGTGAATATAACCAAAAAACGTCCTTAAACCGTAATCGAAGAGACAGCGAGTTGATTTGTTCCACAAACAGAGGGTTACTTTAAGCGTCTACAACTTATCAAAACCTTGAAAAACTGTAAAAACATCATAGTCACCAAAAACGCTTTTTAAAGGAATATACCGATATGTACTCGAATTTTACCCCATACATTTTTACTCTTAAAAGATAGACATATTGTGTCTTCCATAAAGCTACTCAAATTTGATTTCCATGGATGACAAACAGTTTGAGTAATTAATGAAAAAGTTTTTATTATTTGAGTGTACATATTTCCACTTTAAGTAAACGTTACTATTGTATTAAAATACTCCGAACATGACGAAACATTACCAAAGACACCAGAGCATAAAATCTCTATATGCAAAACAAAAAAAGTTTTTCAAAGCACAGTAGCTCTCAATAATTTTCTCACCAACGAATGAACTGAACATCACCTAAAGCCGGTCGCCAAATTCAAGAAAACTATTTTTGTCGAACGAATGATTATTACCGCCCCACAAACCGTTCTGGATGCTCTCAGT
Source organism: Topomyia yanbarensis (assembly GCF_030247195.1). Lineage (NCBI taxonomy): Eukaryota > Metazoa > Arthropoda > Insecta > Diptera > Culicidae > Topomyia > Topomyia yanbarensis. Next base: position 115,511,093 of record NC_080672.1, on the reverse strand, counting down.
CTTGAACTGGACGATGAACGACGTACATGAAGAACAGAAATACTCTTCTCATATTCTATTTCTGTCATTACATCATATACAACTGGTCACCCTTCATCGAACCTGTGTTTTGGTGACAAACGCTCGCAAGGAGAGTTTTCGCTGCCAAATTACGCCAAGCATATGGTGTTCTTCATACTATACCATATTTATTTGGACAACTATTCACTATCTACGCCCTACTACTAAGGATCATCTAGTATGATCATAATCAGTATAGTGTTCATCATTCCTAAAATATTGACATATTAAAAAAGGAAAATGCAGGCACCCTTTTACCAAATTTGCTAAATAGGTGGGAGGACGAGCCCCTCCCTGCGTTGCGGAGAAAAATATCGTTTAAAAATTTGTTGATGGGATGTAGGGCAATATTGCAGATATTTCACATAATATGGCTTTTATTATTGGTACAAGCTTCGATCTGTTACTACGCGCCGAAAGGTTTCTTAAAATCATGCTATCAAACACTATGTGCAGAATCGTATATATCCCAGAAAACAAATATGTATTATTTTTTAAAAATTACATTGCAAGATAGGTAAAAACCTATTATTACATGGCGTGGCATCTTAAAATCTTTTTGTAGATAGTACCTCAACGAAAACTCTAACGTCTATATCTGATACAAGATGATCGGGTCACTGTGTTAATGAACCAGTGGCTTCACACAGTCGACCATCGAAATCCGCGCTCCCGCGCGGAAGCGTTGATTACGGCGCCACTTTTACTGACTCCTTTTCGGCATGCTCTTAGCCTGAATCCCTGACCACCGTAAGTACATAAACTTGTTGCAGATTACACAAGGCATACATGTGTTATCTTAGACCGACTTTGCATGAGCATTGAAGTTTTTTTTCCTGATGACTGGCCCTTAGCTACCTGCATCCAGGGTAGTCAAACAGCTTCCAGATTCCAAATTAAGTATTTCGCTTATCAAGGAGGCGCGATTGAGCGCTGAGCCAAGGAAAACCGTGCTTTAATGCATCTTTGATGGCCACTCGGGTAAAATATCCAGCCTGGCCCAATCACTGTGTATTAGGATGGCTCAAAATACACAACCAATATACGATTGGTAGGGAACAAGCAAACAGCATGAACCACTCTTATTTCTATATAGGAAATGCGTAAGATTATGCTGACAAAGCTGGTATGAAACTTGTTTCTTTGCCGCCGCTTCGATCGGTCTTATGGTGTTTTTTTCTGTGCCTACTATCAGTGTAAAATTCCTCTCCCTCTTGGAGGCTGCGCGAGTACGCTTCGTTAGTTGACTGAACTGTCACTGCAGGTTACTTCAAGTTATAGATATTTCATAATGCCGCTGAATATTTCAAACTGTCACAGTAATATTTTTGCATTCTTATTTACCAGTTAAAAATATTTGTAAACAATCTGTGTGAAGTTTAGTATATAACCAAATAAGGAGTGCTGAAGTGTGAGAATTATGAGCGCAATTAACAAAAAATATGTAGAATATTGATTGTCTCAATTTGTATCATATTTTAATCAAAATGAGTAATCGGATTAAATCGCCCCAAGGCACGGTGTGTCTCACGCAAATTCAAACATATGAAAGCATTTCATCAACAACTCATTCCATTTTGCTCTACCTCACACACGATCAACTTCCATCGTCTTTACGAGTGAATTGGACCCTAAAAGTTGAAGATTCGATAAGCATTCCTGCAATTAAAATTGCTAAAGCCTTCGCCGATCTCAGCAGCCCATGTGCAACATGTACCTTTCTGGGCACTTGTCAGTTGAAGTGATGAAGATCAATCTCGCCACTTTTCTTAATCAACGATCACCGATCAGTTCCATCCTGCATGCAGTCGTCAATAACTTAGTCCGATGGATGGTGGTAGCAACTCGAAGATACCAATCAAAACGAAAATAAATTAATCTCCTTCGTTAGGGGACAAATTAATCGAGCAGCGTACCTTAACTACCCAAGTCCGAAAGATGTTGAGCAAACATCATTATTGTAATTGTCTTGATTCGTGCGAGATACCATCTGCAAGTTGGGTCGTGCTAAATTCTAAGACTGTTACTTACATAGTAAAGAAGCTTTGCTAGCTCTGTTGATTCGGTTGGAGATATCTGCTACATAGTAAGTCGTCAATCAACCATCAATCAGAGTGAAGCACAACATTAGTCAATGGAAGCTGCTCTTTTCTTAGATTTCGTACCGTTCAATTCTCTTACAGTTTTTATGTTGAAAAGGGTGTAAATTGTTCCAGCTTCCAACACTTCTCATATAACAATCAGCTCAACTTGACTAATCAAGATAACGTTTGTCTGTGTAAGAAGTTGTACATATGTGTGTCCTATTGTAATTATCTCATGCAATGTGTGCCCCGTTCTTTATCAAACTAGTTTACAAGTCTTAATATCTATAGAAATTGTATATATTGTGTTTTGAATTCTGGTGTATATTTGGGGATACAGATTATTTCGGGTTTGATGATACAGAAAAGGCAAGTTTGGGGGGAGAGCGTAGCGTAGTTGGTAAATCAAGTCCCTCTTACAGGTTAAAAGCTCTGTAATCGAAATAAAAAATAAAAAAGCAGGTGTATCACATACAGACTTACAAGAGGAACAAAACGATGCTTACATGAAACAATAATCACAATTTGCCAAAATAGATTTCAGAGTTTGGTGAAAGATAATAAACGTGGATTCTGGCGCCGGTTTGTTGACTAGTTAACAAGAGAAACATCGATGAGTACTCTTTAGGGCACGGTCCGACGTATGCAAAACCGAAACAATGCACAGAGATATTCGTAAATATGTTAAAAAATGTATCTTTCAGAAAACTTTTGTAAAATATATGAATTATTCGTAAATATTATGGATTGTTCGTAATTCTGTTGTATTTTTATTTTTATTACAAGTTTTTCGTAAAAACCGCGAGACTACTTTCGTAGACTTATTGAATTGTTTGATGAAATATACGAAAATCTAATATTTACGGGCATCAATCGTAATATAAAGTTTTTTTTCCGACGATTTACCGCAATAATTATGCACAAAATCATATTGCTGAACGAATTTATATAAATCTACTACGAATAGGATTATACGAAGATCCGAGCATTTCCGTCCATTGTAAATAGTTCATTTCGCGAACAAAAACGTGGCGACTTAAGGACCGCAAATTTTCGTGATTTTAAATGTTTAATGTACGTTGCAACTTTGTCGTAGAAAATGAAACTATGTTTCGTATAGTATAGTTAATCGTACGATTTCATTTTCGTCTTCCGAACAAAATTTTCGTATATTTCTGCATTCGATCTTTCACGATCGCACGACGAAAATGAAATCGTGCGACTAACGAAATATTCATGCTTTACACAAACATTTAGTAAAATATCGAAACATTTCGCTTCTATCACAAAAATAGTTTTATTTTCTACGACAAATTTCGTGTAACGTACACTGAATATTAAAAATCATAAACAAATTTCGTTCGGCATTTTTGCAGTTCGCGAAATGAACGAAAAAATTCTTCGTTGCAGAAAACGACGACTGAACTCGTGCATTGTATGATCATTTTCGTTCTATTTTCGAATCTATTTTGTCAGTGTACAAAAGAGAATGTGGAATATTCAAAACACCGGATATTCGATTACCGCCCCAGTACAGAATACCTACTACGCGATGTCTCCTCACGATATCTAGAAAGAGACATCGTTTTCGATGGTGGAGTTTTCACTTGCTCTCTTATCGTGTAACAAAAACGCCACCGGGTCAGACATAATCTAGTTCAACTAGAACAATCTATTAGACTCTGTCACGGGGCGCTAACTGTATTTGTTTAATAAGTTTCTTCAAGATACCACGAATGAAGAGATGTGGTTGAAATCACCTTAAAAAAACCAGGAAAATCAGCCTCCGATCACAACTCGTATCGACCGTTTGGATGGCTGTCCTGCACCGGAAAGTTTTTCGAGAAAATAATTCTGTTCTGCTTCAACAATTGACGAAACAAATGCTTTTTATAGGCTACACAATTTGGCTTCCACAAAGGCAAAGGGATAAATCATTGTCTTGCGTTTCTCTCAACAGAATCTCCAATGGCTTTGCTCATAAAGAGCAAATGGAAGACTTTCGATTTCAGTTTCCATCACCATTCACCATAAGAAGCTGCATCAGCAGTCTTTCATCAACAATTATTTGCAGAATTTGATTTCAGAAAAGCACATGTATAACGATTCGTCAAAGTTGAGATTTAGCTAGACAGATCTTCTTAAGGGCTTATGTCTAAACCGTTTCTATAAAAAAATCTATTTCTATAACATTGATGAATCTCTTGACAATTTTTGCACAGTAAGGCAACTTGCGAACTACGGTGTGGTTTCTGTTATGGGACCTCAACTCTCGACCTACAAGTGTGGATGTTTTGACCAATTTGTCTACTTGGACTCTTGTGTTGGGTTTCGAATTATTAATTAATTATAATATAAACGAAGAAAACTGAGATATCTGTGTTTTCTAGGAAACATGAAGCAGAACAATTACAGCTTCGAATAATCGGTCAAACTACCGCTCAAATATACTGGGGTCTGGTTTGACTCGAAAAGCACCTGCGAATGACATATAAGGAATCTGATACAGAAATACCAGCAAAAAAAACAATTTTCTTCGTACAATAACCGGAACACCTAACCTAAGGGATCATTCTTAAATAACGCAAAAAATAATCAAAGTTGACTCCCCCATCCCCCCATGTAACAAATTGTCAGAAATTCCGCATTACGTAACAGATTCCTTGAAAAAAAAGTTTTCTTCAGTAAAACATGTTCGTAACGTTCTAGCTTACTAACACCCCCCCTCCATATGTCACAATTTGTCATACCCCCTATCACACCTAAAAGCGTTACATTATTTATGAATGGTCCCTAAAAAGGTTGTATCAATGAACGATACTGCCGGTTATAGAACATGGATGCTGCCGCTTTCGCTCTGCTGATTAAACTTCAAAAATGTGGTATCGTTGTTTGTACAATCAACAAATCACATATAGTTACTTCATTTTTTAAACAATAAGCGTAACTAATGTAATGAAATAAATAAATAAACACTGTCGCCTAATGTAGCTACGCTACATCGCTTTTGACCCTGTGCTGTCTGAGATCGCTCAGTTCAGTCGGATCTAAACTAATTAACAACCCCTATGTGTGAGTAATCCGGGCAAACGAGTAGTTCACAGGTTTGCTTGAAAGGGGCCGCCGCTTCCGTTGCCACCTCGTCCAAAATGAAACCAATATTTCTGATCAGTAATACGTTGGTAAAACGAAACGCTACCGTGCGTAAATTATACTTGCATGCCATTATTTTTCAAAGAAATAGAAAATAAAAAGATAAAAACCAGAGTAAATGAGAACGATTTTTTTCCTACTTCAAAATAATATCTATTTAATTGAATAAATGATTATAAACTATTACATAATACAAATTGTTACTTACGTAGCGAAACAACCGGTATTTAAACAGCGAACACTAACGGCACCCGTGCACTGGGGTACAAATGTACCCCACGCCATCTATGATTCTTACTCCCACGAAGAGCAAAAGCAAACTGACTTTACCACCTTTTCCTAAGAATGATACTTGAAGGAACTTCTTCCTAGAGATTCGCGACGGTGTTCGTGTGATGAGAATCCGTCCAACTAAACCTTGTACCTGACCATCCACTACAAATAACTCCAAGGTGTTACAAATAGTTAACAAACTTTTATCACTCAACTAAAGAAAATTCCTACGTGCCAATTCTGTGATTAGCTGCTACACCACAGAAAATCTTGCATCAAGACCGGTGAACAGTCGTCTGACGCCAAACCAATAACTACGGATCGGGCAGTAAAAAACACTAGCTCAACAAAGATCACGCCCAGTACCACGGAACCAACTGCCAAGATCAACAGCGATGTAACAATGATTACGCTAAATACCTGCAAACCAACAAGCTGCACCTTCAAAGAAAAAGCAAATGTCGATAAACATGGATTTACAACGTAAAAACATAAAAAAACAATAAGAACTTCCGACAACTTGATCGATAACGCAAGAGAAGACAGACGAACTAACCACCAAGTTGCAGTGGACAACGCTGCTAATGTATCACCGCCAAGAAAAAAACATCTCAACACGCAATAGCAAGCTGCGTCAACAAGACCCGATAGATAGGCAGTAATTTTGTTTATCTCCTAATAGTTTGGACATGCCCATAGTTTGAATTCTCCGGCGTTCGCGAACAGATAAACATCTACCGCGTCAGAGATTCGCACTGGAATGTAAAAAATTTGCAGCTTGTAGCACTGCGTAAGAAGCACATATCTTATTCAAAACAGATTTTTCATGTTTCATGACCCAAACTGTTCTAAGGAAAAATAGCTTTAAAGCCCCATATATGGAAAAAAATTATCCAGAAAAGGTTAACTGAGATACTTTAATCGGCCTGTAATTTGCGTTTCGACTTCGTCACATTAGAATTCGACAGTAACTTAGTGACAGGTCTAAGCTAGCGCCGGATTGAAGCTAGCTCAAAAAATTATTAACCTTTTTGTGGACCACTTTGTCATAGTTTGTTTGAATTTATATAATCTTAGTCAACGTTCAACAAATGCGATGCAAAGGGGGGTGTCTACTATCCCATACTGTTACACCAGTAGAGGATCTAAGATAGATTTAGTATTGTGGCATCAAGATTTTCATAAACACTAATTTACTGATAGTACTCATATGTACTGTTTCCGCACATTAGTTAAATTATTGACTGATAGCGGAAAAAGTTAAAACTCCAAATAGCATGAGGCTTGGAGTTTCATATTAGTAGGTGCCCCTCGTTCCATCGTCCCCATACCCTATCCTTGTGGCACGAAGCCAACTTGCAGAACAATCGCTTCCATTAGTAGTAACGTAGCCCAATTCACACGGATTTATTATTTTTTATTGTCATCATCCACGAAGCCCGAGAGCGGATGAGGAGTGAACGATATCTCGTTTTGCACTGGCTACGTTGCTGCCATATCTCGAGTATCTCGTGTAGTGTGGCTAAGAAGGGGTCCATCAGCTATAAAACCCATAAGACCCACAAGAGATACCGCCCATACTACCGTTGAGACAAAAAGACATAAACGTAGGGTAGCGCAGGATTACTTGGCGGTGTTTTCAATCATATTTTTTTAATCTTGTTATTGTACGTGTAAAATTAGAAATAAAATTAAAGGGTTGTGCACAAAACACTACCACGATGACAGTAAAAAGCAATGAGAGCAATAGCAGCAGCAAATTACTTTGACATATATGTGAGTATTCTAGAGTGAAAGATTGTTTGCCCAGAACATCCATGGAGATCGGAAGCTTGTGCTATTTATGTCGTTTTCGGTTGAGAACCTAGACACTAACCCAGGTTAGTTGCTTCAAACAAACGTTTTAATGGAACTGAGTTGGGTTCTCGCAAAACAGCGGTAGTGTGAGCGAACCCGAAATATATTTCAGGTTGGAACCCAACTCGGTTTTCAGTTCAGTGGAGCATAACCTAGGTTCGAAACTAGCTTCAAACAAACGGTTTGACAGCATATAGTTCCGAAACTGAGTTAGTTTCTGCCTCAAGCGAAAACGACATTAGAACATGAAATCTGGCAGCAGAGCTGCCAGTTATTCAGATTTATCTGTATTATACAGATTTTTAGACGTAAACACAGACCTGATACAGACTTCAGATTTATTACAGATTTCCAAAACCCAATACAGATTTATACAGATATAAAAAAACCCCTCGAAGTCGTTTTTTTATTGTATCCAGTGTTCCCACAATAATTTTACATCGGAAGTTAAAAAATCTTTACTTCATTAAAATATTATAAAAGGAAATAATCTATGGAGGTCTGAAAGCTTGATTCTTATTTGTGGACTGGAATGGCATCTGATAGACTACTTACGATTCTGTACCTTCAATACGTTATTAAACATAAATTAAATTTTAAAATTTTCAAAAAATCAAAAGCTTTCATAAACGCAACATTTTTTTTATATAACTATGTTTATTTAGGCCCAAATGCTTAACGGGGCCGATTATTCATTTTTAGTACATTTCGGGTGTTAGTGGGGGAAGGGAAAACCGTCTTTAGGGACGGCTTACTCTCCTCTTATGTTCGTAAGAGAAAAGGTAGGAAGTAGGATTCATTGTATAGTTGACATTGTTATTGGTTGGATGATCCTTGTGGCGGATATGCACACTTTGTAGTTGTTTTCAGCCTGTAATCCCAGAGGTGAGGGGGATGGTCGATATTTCGGATAATTCTAGAGAAAATTTAGAATAGGACGTAAGTAACAATGAGAGATTCTCTTTGGGGTCTTTCTCTTCTGTTCACGGCCATTTCAACATTTACTACTCTACTCTTTGTATAATATTCTAGTAAAAACCGTCGGCTTTCGATATGTACTGGAAAATTAGTGCAAAGTATTGTAATTACGTCGTAATAAACGAAAGAGAAAGTAAACAAAGAGAGGCTCTCAATGATACTTACGTCCTATTGAAAATTTTCTCTAGAATTATTGGCACTCCTATGCTATCATGATGCTCTCCATATCATCTGATTGTGAGCTATGTCATGATATTCTGGATGAACGGTTATCAAAGGAGGGTGTGCACCGTAGACTCGTCAAGCAATGCCATATTGTAGATACACAGAGAGGTTGATGGAATGAATGAGAGAGGAGAAAATGTATTAAACTTGGACATTAATAGTTTTCAAAAAAGGTATAGATAAGAAAAATGTAGGGATGGTCACGGCTTGCCAGGACGTCCCGGGCTGACACATAGGGTGATCTACCTCGGGCCCGAAGGGAATCTATTAGTTGGGACCTGGCAACACAGTACCCTGCGCACAGCCAAACAACATGCTCGATGTCGTGATAGCCGTTCCCAATAAACAACGAAAGCTGAACAAGCCTTTATTACGAAGGATTAAGCTGAACAATAACTGTTTAAACCATTATCCAGCTAAATTGTTTGTTGTGTTCTCACAAACACATTGCTTATTGTCAGCAAATCCTATACGACGGAGATACGCATCAAACCTGTAATGTTTGGACATGAGCCTTGACATCGTACAAATAAAGTCCCGGGTCACATCCAAGCCCTTAAACCAAGCATTCGTTGATACTTTCGGGATATTGGAATGTAGCCACCGTCCCAGATGCACATTGCTCCATGAAGTTTGCCAACTATTGAGCGTCGTCTGACGAGAGATACTGAAAAATTCATTGAAGCAAATTGGTCTTTCGTAAGTGTCGTCTTCTAATGCGTCAACCTTAGCTAAAGAGTCCATCTTCTCATTGCCCGCAATAGAGTAATGTGACGGGACCCAAACTAAGGTAATCTGGTAAGATTTTTCAGATAAAGCTATCAGATATTCCTGTATTTTCCCCAGGAAATACGGCGAGTGCTTTCCAGGCTTCGCCGCACGGATGGCCTCAATGGAGCTGAAATTGTTCGAAACGATGAAGTAATAGTCTGCGGGCAGGGTGTCAATGACCCCGAGAGTATGGCAGCTGATTCTGTGACGTAAATTGAAGCAGGATAATTTAGTTTAAATGAGGCAGCAAGATTTTCGTTGAAGATACCAAATAGGGCCCGTCCAGAAATTACGTGTCAGTGTTGAACATTTTTCCGCTGTCGACTTGATGGTATTTATTATAGAAAGTGTTTGGGACCACTCGTGAGCGAATGTGATCCGGGATTCCATAAATCGCTTCCTTCATGGATGTGTCGAAAAATACAGTTGGATCCGAAGTATCTAAGAGATGAGCACGGTTAACGTTATACGAAGATGAATTGATGCTCTGTGCCATGTAATCGAAGTACAAGGACATGAATCTGAAGGTCTGAGAATTAAGCTCGACAAGCCTTTCGCAATTTGCAATCACCAATGGGTTCAAGAGATCGCATCGAATGAGCAATCGATATGAGAGATCATAAAATCAGCGCGAGGACCCCGCCAGTACTTCTAAACTCATCGTATGGGTCGAGTGCATGCAATCTAAGGCAATGCGCAAACAGCGATACTGGATTCTCTTTGGTTTGATGAAATGTATGTTCGCAACAGAGCGAAAGCAGAAAAATCCGTACTCCATCACTGATAGTATCATAGTTTGGTACAGTCTGATTAGGTCTCCTGGGTGGGCAACTCACCATGTTCCGGTTATTGTACGGAGAAAGTTAATCCTTTGTTGGCACTTCTGTTTCAGATACCTAATGTGACATCCGCAGGTACCTTTAGAGTCGAACCAGACCCCGAGATACTTGAATGTTAAAACCTGAGCAATAGTTTTATCCGTTAACTGAAGCTGTAGTTTCGCTGGTTCACGCTTCCTAGCTCAGTTTTCTCCGTAGAGAACTCGATACCCAGCTGGAGAGCCCAAGCAGACCAATCGTCCAAGGTATTTCGCAGTGGTCCTTGCAAGTCAACAACCTTGGGACCTGTAATAGAGACCACACCATCATCTGCAAGTTGCCTTAGCGTGCAGGAATTGGCAAGACATTCGTCAATGTCATTGACGTAAAAAAATTGTAGAGAAGAGGGCTTAGACATGAGCCCTGGGGAAGGCCCATGTAGCTAAATCATGATGTCGATAAATCACCATGCGAGAAATGCATTTGTTTTTCAGACAACATGTTTAGCAAAAAGTTATTTAAAATTGGTGAAAGGCCATGTTGGTGCAACTTTTCATAAAGAATGTTGATAGAAACTGAATCGAAAGCCCCCGTAATATCCAAGAATACTGATGCCATCTGCTCTTTGTTAGCATATGCCATTTGAATTTCTGTTGAGAGCAACGCAAGGCAATCGTTCGTCCCTTTGCCTTTGCCGAAGCCAAATTGTGTATCTGACAGTAAGCCATTTGCTTCAACCCAATTGTCGAGGCGAAACAAGATCATTTTCTCGAATAACTTCCGGGTACAGGATAGCATTGCTATCGGTCGATACGAGTTGTGGTCGGAGGCTAGTTTTCCTGGTTTTTGGATGGCGATGACACTCACTTGTCTCCAATCATGTGGGACAATGTTACTCTCTAGAAACTTATTAAATAAATTCAACAAGCGTCTCTTGGCAGAGTCTGGTAGATTCTTCAACAAGTTGAGTTTGATTCTGTCTGGCCCTGGAGCTTTATTGTTACATGATAAGATAGAAAGTGAGAACTCCACCATCGAAAACGATGTTTCGTTCGCGGTATTGTAAGGCGACGTAACGCGTTAGATTTTCTGTGCCGGGGCGGAATTCGGACAAATTTTCTTGGCGAAATCGAATATCCAACGGTTTGAATATTCCACGCTCTCGTTAGTACTGTTTCGGTTTCGCATATGTCGGGCCGTGCCCCAAAGAGTGCTCATCGATGTTTCTCTTGTTAACCCATCGACAAACCGGTGCCAGTAACTGCGTTTCTTGGCTTTCATTAAATTTTTCATTCGCTTTTCTAATATCGCGTACAGTCGATAACTAGCGACTAACCCGTCGTTCCGGAAGGCTTTATACGCGGCAGCCTTCTCCGCGTACACGTCTGAGCACTCGTTGTCCCTCCACGGGTTGGGAGAACGTTTTTGGGTGTTCCCGTCGGGTACTCATTTCGTCTGAGTTTGAATCGCGATATCGAGAATCGAGTTGGACAACAACTTGTACTCTTCCTCCGGGGGAAGGACCTGTGTGGAATCGATAATTTTGGATATCTCACCAGCGTAGCTCTTCCAATCAATGTTTCGTTTGAGGTCATAGGAAACATTGATTGGTTCCGAAGGTCTTGAACGAGTGGTGATTGCAATTACAATCGTCAGGTGGTCACTACCGTGGGGATAAGATATTACCTTCCACTTGCAATCTAACCGTAGTGATGTCGAGCCTAGAGATATGTCCAGTGCTCTTGCTTGCGCTGGTGGTCTAGGAATCCGTGTTATTTCCCCTGTGTTCAGAATTGTCATATTGAAGTTGTCACAAAGTTCTTGAATTGTCGAGGATCGATTATCGTCGTACAGACATTTATTTAAGCTGCAGATTTTTTTGATGACACAGATATTTGCAGATTTTTTAGTTTGGTTGCAGATATTTACAGATTTTTGAATATAAAGGCTTTTAGTTACACTAGCTTTCCTGACATTTTTTGTTCTTCCCAGACTTTTAAAATTATTATTGCAGACATTTAAAAAAAGTACCTGGCATCTCTGTTGCCAATTTTATTTTGTGTCCACCACCCAATGTGGCTAAGCCACATCGCTTTTGCGCGTACTGTCAGACTTCGCTACCGCTCAGTCGCATCTTAAACTAGGAATTGCCCCCATGCCGGGCAAACGAGTGAATCACAGGTCTGCTTGCATCCGACGGGTCGGCAAGAACTTTGATTATTCAAAAGACATCCAGCAAGTCCAATGCAAATGGAGAACACACTTCTGCCGCCAAATAGCTCCGGGCTTCCCTACTTTATCGTCATCGACCCAGCAATTGTATTATTTTTAATAGAGAAATTGATACCAATTTGGATGGAGATTATGCATAATCTGGCGAAAGATACCTATTCCATTTCTCGATTTAGTTTTTTAGAGTAGGATATCGTTAGACTAGGAATTCAAAATTTTATAAACCTTTTTCGGCCCAATCAAGTTGTTTGCTCGTTTATTCCTTTTTATCCAGTCCAACGATGCTCATAACCCTAAAAACTATACACGGTGTTCCTAAAACCGTTATTAACAAAAAAAAATGACCATAAATTTGTCGTACGGCATTCGAAAGATACAGTATCCAAGCATCTTCTCAGTGAATTTCAAAATGATCCATCGAGGGATTCGAGAAAAAAATTGCAATTTGAAGTTTTATGATACGTTTCGTAAGGCTACCAGCAAACACCCACGGGTTTGGTCCTATCGCTATAAGCAAATAATATTTGTCTACTTATTTAGTACATGGTATACGAAAGATATAGTAATCATGTATATCCCCTGCAAGTTTGAAAATATTTCATTGACGGAATCAAAATTTATAACGGTTTGGATGTGGTATGCGGTCATAGATGGGTTTTCTACCAGCCTTCAAGCGTGAATTCATGTTTGTTCATTGATTATTTAGATCGTTTATACGTGTCACGGTTTTTAAAGAAAAACCTTACCATTTAATTACATAAATATAATGTACAAAAGGTGTTATTTATATGGTGGACTGAAAAAAATATGAAAATAGGGTTGTCTACCAAACGTTAAATATAATGTGTAAATTAAAAAAATGGATAAAAGTTGGAATGTTTACTTCAAAAGGCCATATCTCAATGGTTTGTTCACCGATTCTAATTATTTTTTCATTATTGAACAGGTAGACGTTTCATCGTTAATTTTCATTATTCCGTCAATGAAATATTTTCAAACTTGCAGGGGATATACTTGATTACTATATCTTTCGTATACCATGTACTAAATAAGTAGACAAATATTATTTGTTTATAGCGATAGGACCAAACCCGTGGGTGTTTGCTGGTAGCCTTACGAAACGTGTCATAAAACTTCAAATTGCAATTTCTCTCGAATCCCTCGATGGATCATTTTGAAATTCACTGAGAAGATGCTTGGATACTGTATCTTTCGAATACCGTATGACAAATTTATGGTCATTTTTTTGTTAATAACGGTTTTAGGAACACCGTGCATACGATGATTTACACAGAAGATGCTTCGTCGAGTACGAGTTATCACGGCTTCATTATCACGAAAAATGTCAGCCGGAACATTTTTCAACGGATCAAGAAAAAAACACATACCGAAAAAAGGCAGCAGAGGTTTGTGATTCTGCTGAATAAAACACCAGCCGAAAAGAACCGTGCCACAAAATACCAACTTTGACAGAGGCCTCTGAGAACAAGCTGATATGCGGAATCGGAGCAAAAGAAAGCCTATTGGATATTCGCATAAAAACGCGAAAAAGGTATAAAAGAAATAAAAACTTTGACACTTATTAATGTTTATATCGGTCTCATGCATAAAACATTGCCGAACGGCAGCTAAATCGGACAAAAACTTGGAAGCCGGGGGAGCTAGCAACCGCATAAGTCAGCATAAGAAGGTAGCATAATTTTCGAAGCACGAGGCCTTCCAATGTTTGTAAGCGAAAATACCACATAAGAGCGAAAATGGTACCGAGTTCTGGGTGGGGTAGCATTGGAGGTAGCTTGGACTGAAAAAAGTATTACTGAGTTCCTGATCCTTAAGGGGGACACTGCAGAAGGCAATTTATCGCTTTCGATTCTGCTTTGGTTGGCTAAACGTCGCGAACGAAATTCGGGAAAAGCAATAGGTAGGTATAATTTTGCTACAATTTCTGTCAGTTACTAGTTAGGTAGCAGGTTTTAAAATTTTCGCTGTTGTGGTCCGACTAGCAAAAGAAGAGCAACCGTAACGTGCTTTTCTGTCCAACTTTAACCCTCTGATAGTCGCGCTGCCGGAGGTTCTTCCCAAGACGTCACTCGCGTTGTGTGTGGGAGGCACCCAAAAATCATTTTTTCATTATAACTTTTTTCTGAGATTTTTATGTCAACATTTTTTATTTCAAAACTTAAGAGTTAGGGTTTTTGTTTTAGTGTTTCGGATTTTCTAAATTAGCACTAGTTAGACACTAAAATCCAAAAAGTCACACGTCTTGTGTGAACACTAAACAACTGGCTTATATCGAGTGAGGTTCTGTTTGCCGACGAGAAATATGAACCGAAACTGTCTTTTGGTATAAGAACCAAACACCTGGAACTATTCAAAATTTCCACATGGGAAAAATTTTAGAATAAACCAAATCCGAAACACTAAAACAAAAAACCATACTTTATGTAAGGTTTTGTGTCCTTATGCACAAAAAACTGTATGTCTACGAACATATATAACACTCGAAAACAATGCTTCGCCCGCTTTAACGGTCATTTTAAAAATATTTGTAGTTGGGACTGTGGTCACATTTGCAATAGACTTTTCTCGTCAAAAAATTTTATATGATAGGATGCTTCCTTTTTTATCTCCAATTCGTTACTGCCTATTGCCGCAATGATGTGGTACCTCTAACTATTGAAAAAATCAAAAATAGTGCAAGTTACTCATTTAACCCCATATTCTGAATACCTATCTTACCTTGTTTCCTCGTATTTTTACACCATTTGGATGAATTTCCTGTGGGGAATACTAAAAGGATGCCAGATCTGCATATATATTAGTAAATCTGTAGATTTTGCATTTTCACTGCAGATCTTTTGCAAATTACAAATATTTAGCAGAACAAAACCTATGCCAGCCAATTTATACACCAGCCTTCCACATTTTTGATCATTTAAAATATATACATACTACATTTCTATGTCAAATTTATTAAAGATTTTTGTAGCAATCAGCAGACTTTTATATCTTTACTGCAGGCTATTGTTTAAATAGACCTGGCATCACTGATGCTGAATGATTCATTCATATACCTGTCAAAAACATAGAGCATTAGGTTCTTTACAGACACAGTTAACCTCACTTTTCTTGACAGTTCGCTTGTACTGTTTACATGGACTTAGAAAAATTTGAGGATGACTAGATTCGTTCGAAGCAAATCGCAAAAAAAATTTCTAAGTCCATGTAAACAGTACAAGCGAACTGTCAAAAATGAACACCCAGTTCATTTGTGACGTCACCGTAAAGTATTCAATTAGGTTTTACACCAACCGACATAACCCCGCAAAACGAGCCGGATGAACTTCTTTTGACAATTCTCGGTGGTTTGTTTACATGGAAGTTACGTGAGTTCGAATGTAACAGATGAGCAACCGTTGCGCTCACACTCACGCATCTGACAAAGTAAACAAACCACCGAGAATTGTCAAACATGAACTTCATTCATTATGAGTTCATTCGTGTCGTCATCTTGTAACCTCACTTTTCTGACAGTTCACTGTGCTTGTTTATCTAAGACTTGTTTAAACGGACTTTTAAAATTTATATTACTTGAATACTTTCGATGCTTTTTGAAAGAATATCAAATCAAGAGGGATGAGGATTGGAACAATGGGAACCTGGTTCATACATTGACCAATCGGCGCTAGATGTAAAACCCCGTGGCATATGCTGTATCGCAAGATCAAGCATTGGGCTTTCTGGATGATGGATAAGGATTTGTACACTTTTGATTGTTTGCTCGTGGGTTAAGTCCTAACATGATGATCCGATTGATTACAATTTTTTAGGTGGTGAAGTTTACCTGAACTTTATAGGTAACGAATTCGGTCGATGATAAGTTGTTGAAATGATTTTGATTGTTCAATGCCCATACCGACGAACGTTTCCATTGGTCAGAATGCCTACCAGCGTATGATAGCTGCAAACATGAGGACAATAAGGTTATCGCTTTCGAATGGAACAATCATTTATTATTCGTGTTCAAGTTCCATTACAGACAGAGTTTCGTCGATTATCGCATTATCGTTGATTTAACCGGCAAATGCAAAACAGTGCTCGGCACTGACGATAAGGAGTAAGAAGGATTTGATAGGAGTGGTAAGAATGCAGAGCATTATACATTCTGGAAGAATATCAGGGAGGAGAAATTATATATAAATTTATATTATATCCCGAGTTGCAATCATTTTGCCACCGCAATAAAGCTATCTGCAACTGCTGTCTTGTTCAAAGTGGCAGGAAATAACTAGGAAGCGAATGATAAATTGCATAGTCAATTTATTTTCTTTTTCGGAAGGATAAGTAATTGGTATGTTGTGAATATATATGTGTCGTCTGTGCCATGTGTTATGGTGGTACCGGACGGAACCGCTGGTCAGCAGACCGTCCTTGTCGTTCTGGTCATAGATGCGACGGTTTTTCTCATCTGATAGCGCTTTTTTTTATTCATTTCGTTTATTTGATAGGCACAAATGCGTTAGCTTGGCGGTGCCAAATTCTTTTGTTTTTACATTGTGTATATTTTAAAACTAGGAGGTTACAATGTTGAAATATTTTTTTAAAAAAGAAAAATTTTACAGCTATCTTAAGACTAGAAATAAGATTCTATATACAAGAGAGGGGGCGAAAGATTTTTTTTATGAAAAAATTTTAAAACAAGGAATTCAATAGTAATAATTTTTAGGAAATATTTACAGTTATCTTAAAACTAACAATATAGTTTGGTACACAAAAGGGGGAACAAATATTTATGATAAAATTCGCAGGTGTTTTAAGACTAGGGATACAATTCTATTTACAAGATGGGGGACAATAGTTTTAACAAAGAGGTAAAATTACAACTATCTTAAAACTAGGAATACAGAATACAAATTTGAACTTTTTTAGCGGAGACTTATGCTTGGTCAAGATATTCAGAGGGGGGCTGTAGAAGCAGTTGTATCAAGGACAGGGGAAAGAAAGCGTAGATGGTGACCGGGAGAGAAGAGCAAAACTTGCAACTTTCGCTCAAACGGGAGATCAGCGAAAGATTACCGCCTCAGTCTAGTAGGTCGGATTGGCGGATGGTATTCTTCGGACCCGCGGGGAATCCTTCAAAAGTCATCGGACCTTGAGTCGCTCTCGCTTCAGTTTCCGTAGTGGTAAGTGCGACGGCGGTTACATAGTTGCAGTCTGGAGCTGATCGGTCCCACAAGGCAAGAGAAAGCTTCTAAAACGAGAAATAAAAAGAGAGGGGCTAAATTGGGATATTTGTCGTTTTTATGAAAGTATAAATAAGGGACATATAGGGGAAATCACGATTTGCCAGTATATCTCGGACTGGGACATTGGGTGGTCTACCTCGGGCCCGAAGGGAATCCTTTAACTGAGACCTGGCGTCCAAGTACCCGGCGCATACCCAGACAACGTGCTCGATGTCGTGATAGCCCTCGTCACAAGCGCACAGACTACTCTCCGCAAGCCCAATACGCCGCAGATGCGCATCCAAGGTGTAGTGGTTGGACATAAGTCGGGACATTACACGAATAAAATCCCGACCCACATCCATCCCCCTGAACCAAGGCTTCGTTGATACCTTTGGGATAATGGAATGTAGCCATCGTCCAAGTTCACCATTGCTCCACGAGGTTTGCCAACTGTTGAGTGTCCTCTGACGACAAATACTAAAAAATTCGTTGAATCAGATTGGTCTTTCGTATATGTCACCATTTAATGCGCCCACCTTTGCTAATGAGTCGGCCTTTTCATTGCCCGGGATAGAGCAATGAGAGGGGACCCAAACAAAGGTAATTTGATAAGATATTTCAGATAACGTACACAAAGACTCCCGTATCTTCCCCAGGAAATATGGGAATTGCTTTTTGGGCTTCATCGCACGAAGAGCCTCGATGGAGCTGAGGCTGTCCGAAATGATGAAGTAGTGATCTGTGGGCAGAGTGTCGATGATCCCAAGGGTGTACTGCATTGCAGCTAACTCTGCGACGTAAACTGAAGCGAGATCATTCAGCTTGAATGAAGCGGTGATAGTATTGTTGAAGATACCGAAGCCAGTGGACCCATCGAGATTTGATCCGTCAGTGTAGAACATTTTGTCACAGTCGACTTCTCGGAATTTATTATAAAATATATTGGGGATCACTTGCGGGCGTATATGGTCCGGGATTCCACGAATCTCTTCCTTCATGGATGTGTCGAAGAATACAGTAGAATCAGAAGTATCTAGGAAACGAACACGGCTGGGAGTATATGAAGAAGGATTAATGCTCTGTGCCATGTAGTCGAAGTACAAGGCCATAAATCGGGTTTGAGAATTAAGCTCGACGAGCCTCTCGAAGTTTTCAATCACCAACGGGTTCAGAATATCGCATCGGATGAGCAATCGATATGAGAGTTCCCAAAATCGATTTTTTAGCGGAAGAACTCCCGCCAGCACTTCGAGACTCATCGTATGGGTCGAGTGCATGCAACCCAAGGCAATGCGCAAGCAACGATACTGGATTCTCTCCAGTTTGATGAAGTGTATGTTCGCAGCGGAGCGGAAACAGAAACACCCGTACTCCATCACCGACAATATCGTTGTTTGGTACAACCTGATCAGGTCTCCTGGGTGAGCACCCCACCATGTTCCAGTTATTGTTCGGAGAAAATTGATCCTTTGTTGGCATTTCTGTTTCAGATACCTAATGTGACATCCCCAGGTACCTTTAGAGTCGAACCAGACCCCGAGATATTTAAATGTGAAAACCTGGTTGATCGTTGCACCCATTAATAGAAGCTGGAGTTGCGCCGGCTCACGCTTCCTAGAAAAAACAACCAACTCAGTTTTCTCCGTGGAGAACTCAATACCCAGCTGAAGAGCCCAAGCAGACAAATTGTCCAAGGTATTTTGTAATGGTCCTTGCAAATCGGCAGCTTTGGGCCCTGTAACAGAGACCACGCCGTCGTCTGCAAGTTGCCTTAGCGTGCATGAATTGGCAAGACAATCGTCAATGTCATTCACGTAGAAATTGTAGAGCAGGGGACTTATACATGAGCCCTGGGGAAGACCCATGTAGCTAAATCGCGATGTTGTTAAATCGCCATGCGAAAAGTGCATGTGCTTTTCAGACAACAGGTTTAGCAAAAAGTTATTTAAAATTGGCGAAAGACCATGCTGGTGCAGCTTCTCTGACAGAATGTTGATAGAAACTGAGTCAAAAGCCCCCTTAATATCCAAGAAGACTGATGCCATCTGCTCTTTGTTAGCATAGGCCATTTGGATTTCTGTAGAAAGCAACGCAAGGCAATCGTTCGTCCCTTTGCCTTTGCGGAAGCCAAATTGTGTATCTGACAGTAAGCCATTTGCTTCAACCCAATTGTCGAGGCGAAACAAGATCATTTTCTCGAACAACTTCCGAATACAGGACAGCATTGCAATCGGCCGATATGAGTTGTGGTCGGAGGCTGGTTTTCCTGGTTTTTGGATGGCGATGACCTTCACTTGCCTCCAGTCATGAGGGACAATGTTACCCTCAAGAAACTTGTTAAATAAATTCAACAAGCGCCTTTTTGCAGTGTCAGGTAGATTCTTCAGCAAGTTGAATTTGATTCTGTCTAACCCTGGGGCGTTATTGTTGCATGATAAGAGAGCAAGTGAGAACTCCACTATCGAAAACGGTGTTTCGTTCGCGGTATCGTGAGGAGACGCGGCGCGGTACGTTTTCTGTACCGGGACAGAGTCCGGACAGATCTTCTTGGCGAAAGCAAATATCCAACGGTTTGAATATTCCACGTTCTCGTTGGTACTATTACGGTTACGCATTAATCGAGCCGTACCCCAAAGAGTGCTCATCGCTGTTTCTCTCGTTAACCCGTCGACGAACCGGCGCCAATAACTACGTTTTTTGGCTTTCATTAGACTCTTCATTCGCCTTTCTAACGACGCGTTCTGTAGATAGCTAGCGGGTAACCCGTCTTCCCGGAAGGCCTTATATGCAGTGGACTTTTCCGCGTACAGCTCTGAGCACTCTTTATCCACCACGGGGTGGGAGACCGTCCATGGGTATTCGCGCTGGGTACTGGTTTAGTCTGAGCTTGATTCGCACTGTCGAGAATCAAGCCAGCCAAAAACCTGTACTCTTCCTCCGGAGGAAGTTCTTGAGTGGATTCGATTTTAACGGATATCGCGGTCGCGTAACTCTTCCAATCAATGTTCCGTGTGAGGTCATACGAGGCATTGATTGTTTTCGATGGTCTTGAATCTGATAGCACTTGACATGTTTCGGAAATCTGTCTTAACGCTCTCTACTTAGCGCAGGCTACGCGAAACCGCTCCTAGCTTTTGAAAGAAAATTCCTAACTGCTGCTACTCTATCAGTCTCTCTCTCTCTACTGAGGACTACATTTTCGGTCGATTAAATTATGCTATGAAAATTGTACTTCCTGGAATTTCATCTACCGAGATCAATTCATTGTGAGGAATTTCGCTGCGTTCCAGTATGGTTTGCCTCTGAATCACGTACACTCTGATTTAATAGGCCCTACATGCCCACATATCATCAAATGTTGTTCCTTAGGCATATCTTAATAGGTTTTAACAGGTGAAGATAGCTCTAATCGCAAAAGAAAAATTGTTATCTGAATTTTCATATTGAAAAGAATTTCAGAACCAAGAAAAAATACTACTATTTTTTCTTGATTTTGATATACTTTTCTATATAAAAATCAGGTTGACAAATTTTCTGTTGCGATTAGAGCTATGTTCACCTGTTAAAACATGTTAAGATATGTCTAAGGAACAACATGTGATGATATGTGGGCATGTAGGGCCTATTAAATCAGAGTGTAAGTGATCTTACTATGGAAACATAGCAAAAACTCGAGACACCTCTAAATCATGTCCAAATTGAGTCATTTTTGGCGAAACTTCTTAAATTCTCACGTAGAACAAAAATCTGGGCTGACCCATATATATTTCAAAACTTTTTCAAAATGCGGAGAGGTCTAATGTACATAGCCAGATAGATAATTTTTAACTGGGACGGGAAGTGTGGATACGAAAAAACCTAATGTCAATTGCAGCCAGGGGGAACTGTCAAATGTAGCCAGTCCATTTAAAATATGTGAGGAAGAAAGAGTGGCTATGCAAGACAAGAGATAAAATGAACAGAAAAAAAAGAAAACATCTATCCACATGTTCTGTCCCAGGATTTTAATAGAGAACATGAAAATTCGATTTGTTTGCATTGGGCAGTAGGCCTTTTTCAAATGTTTGGCTAGAAATTCCTTACTTCTTCAATGAATCATGTACAAGAAAAGTAAAAATGTTAAATTTAACGGAACAATGTATGATGCCGACATCAAATAAAAAATTACAGCTGAGCGATCTTGTTTGGAAAGTGTTAACATTTGGCAGCGAACCAAACCAAGTTTCTCATACTATGATCGAATCAACAAAAATTCCAAGACCATGTAAACAATCTCTCTGAACTGTCAAAAAAGTGAGGTTAACCATCATCATGCCAGAGTTTTTAATAGTAGAGTTGCGTAAAGAGGATTGGCAACATTGGAACAATCATTGGTCTTTTTTAAATTTTGGAAACCTTTTATTTTTAGTTAAATTTCAAATGACTTCACCCGAACGCTTCAGTTAGAAGAAAACCTTTTTGCATTTAAAAATTTAAAATTAAGTGTTTAGTTTTATTTTGTAAAAATCAGTGCGATAAATAACATCGTATAAAGAATTTAAGCTTTTTCCGGTTCTCAACTGATACGCAACTAAGAACAAAATGCATTGATTTTTGCCGCTTGCCGTCTGATTGGGGTGTGACAAAAAAACAGTCGAATTTGCAGCGTAAGATAAATTTGAATAAGTACATATGTATAAGTGGAATGCATACAAAAATTTGTCAAAATTTTAGCTGCACTTTAACTATGAGAAATTCCTTCATATTTCCACTGTCGGTGAAAGATTATTAACACTACCCAGAGCTGTTCCGGTGTTTGATATAGTGCCAAATTAGAATATCAGTGAACATATATTTTTTAATAATTGTCATTAAGCGAAATATTCCTGGTTTTAAATAATGTTAATATTACATCATTGATTTTTTTCTCATAATTATAATCACATAATAACGATACTCCCCACGCATTCGAGCATTGTTATTCTTCGTGTCCGATAGGTAGACGTTTTGAGTGTTCAATAGGTAGATTTACTTCAGATTTACTTTACGGTGACGTCACAAATGAACTAAGTGTTCATTTTTGTCAGTTCGCTTGTACTGTTTACATGGACTTAGAAAAATTCTTTACAATTTACTTCGAGCGAATCTAGTCATCCATAAATTTTTCTAAGTCTATGTAAACAGTACAATCGAACTGTCAAGAAAAGTGAGGTTAACTTAATAGGATTACCAACCGTCCTTATTTTAAAGGACATGTCCTTATTTTCGAGGTTTTTGGAAAGCGTGCTTATTTTACTTCAAATGTCCTTATTAACCTTGGCATATACAGGGTGGTTCAACATGATGTTTTTTAACAGGGCATGTAGTTTAGTATTGTATGCCAGCACAGTTATTCAACTATATTCCAAAAATCACCGATCTGTGAGAAATGTGTTTCGTGCACTCTGACCATAATATGGTCGACATAATCGGCCAACTGACTTTCCTAATCAAAGAGTAAAAGTTGCAGTTTTCGTTATTGTATGATTAGCGAACATGCACGCATTGCAGAAAACATCGTGGCGGTGACATTCCCAAGCATTGGAAACCAACATTACTCGACTAATTAGCCAGATACCACTTGAAATACTCGAACCCGTCATCAAAAATTGGACCAGTTGAATGGATTACCTCACGCGCCAACATGGTCAACATTTAAAAGGAATTGTTTTCAAACAATAAATGGCAAAAAATGTTCTTTCGATTGATAAATAAACATTTCGCGATTTATTTGATTTTTCAAATTTTTGCGAGATTAAAAAACGTCATGATGAGCCACCCTGTATTAAATTATTCAGATCAACTTCATTCCAAGAGAATCAATTTCAAATACTTCCAGCAATTGTTTTTGTTAATGCATACTCTCTGCGACTCATTCCAACCAAAAGTTCTTTTACTCAAAAGTAACCAAAATTTGTTGGATAGCTCGATATGAGGTTTGGCCAAATTGGTTATCTTTGTTCAATATTGGCACTACACCATTTCAATTTGTCTCGATCAAGATTCAACGTCCCAGTTCAACTGCTGGAAAATAAGCGAGAATCCCGGCTTTTCCGGATTCTGGCTCAAGTGACAACTGATTCAGACTCCAATTCCGAATAGATTTGGCAGGGATGTCCTTAATTTGCTTTTAGTCCATTTGGTAACCCTAGTTTAACTGTTCCAGTAAATAACCCAATGAACTTTGTACCGCGACTCACCACTTCATTTGCCGCGTTGCCAGGCACTCAAGCAAAAATATACAAAACAGTGTTGCCCAAACACACATTTTGAGTCTCACCATTCTTGCAAAGGAGAAAAACATACTCAACATTCTTGCATTTTTCAAATTTAAAAAAATCATTAAAAATCACGATAGCTCTAAAAAGTCTCATTTCAACGGAAATATTCTTAAAAATGTGTAGTCTTTTGAATAAAAGTAAAAAAAGGGGGTTAGGTCGGACGAGAAAGGTCTATTGTAGCACATAGCGAAATATTACTTTCCTTAACCCTCCGGAAGTCGCGCATATGGCTTACCGAACGAGCAGCCGGTGGTCCCCTAAGACGATTTCGCTAAATTTTCAGAGCAGCGTGCACTCAGTGCACTAGCGCAACTTCCGGAAGGTTAATTTGTAGTAAATTTTATTTGTTTTTCATTTTCAATGCTTTGTGAAAGAAATTAGCAGTATTTGGTGAACTCCTCGCCACCTTGAAACGAAGGGTTAGTCGGGAAAAATAAATCTGAACTAGAGTAATAGTTAATTTAGACTTTTTAAATATTTTGTAATGAATCAATTAATTCCAAAAAAATTGGACCTATGCTTCTTCCCACCAAACCCGGAGAAGTTGATGTAAAACCTGGAGACCGCTCTCGAAAACCGGAGTCTCCGTATCAAACCCGGAGGGGGTGGCAACCCTAACTAATCACCTGCAGAATGTTAATTGCATACCAATCTCGTTCAGTAGAAAGAATAACTGTTGTCAGATATTCAGTAACTCCAATTTGGTCCACATGATCTGCTTTGCTATATTCCACTTCCCTTGAATCTATTTTCTTGTGATGTAGAATTTAAAAGAGTTTATAACCTCTTCTGGCATGAATTTATTCTGAGTTCCAGCTGTGACGCTTATCGTACGCATAGCTCCGAGTTAACCATCTTTGAATTTTCTTGAATTAAAATACAGTTCACACCCTGGAAATATTCGGCATTAAAGGTCTTTGACAATCGCATGTTAGAACATTTTCCAGATACCTTGTGGGTTTGAATCGAACGTTTGAAAAGAACAAAGTCGGTCTAACAACACGAAGGGTATCAACACTTCTTAACTTGTAAGGCATATTGTGACTCCAGTTTCCTAACAGAACAATGTACAACCAATTGCCAAAAAAATACTCATATTGTTTGATAACAAGGATTATATGTCACAAATGTAAATAATTTCCTTTTCTTATTAAAAAGAATATTTTCCTTATGGATGTAATTTTTTAAACTTGTTTTGTGATATTACGTAAGAAAGGACAAACCCTCCCCCTCAGATAAGAATTTGTAAGATATTTTGAAACTCCACCTCCCCCCATATGCCCTTACGTAATTAGTGTATGGCCCCTTAACAAACTATATTGAGATGCTCAGCTATGAACTGGAGTTTAATTCTACAGATTAATGATTATTGCGGACTCCTCTTTAGGAACCTAGAAATGCATTCGCCACTCTAATGAGGGGTTCGTTCGGAGGAGAACGGCATATGAGGATATAGGTTCTGATGGATTCTCAGTTGTATAAGATCAAGTGTTAGATTCATTCTAGTCTGTGGTTTTATAAAACGTCTTAAGGTGGAATTATCAGAACAACCGTATGTAAGTTGATAGGAGCCTTTATGACTATAACCTACTGATCCGACACTAGCTTCACTGCTGGTAAGACCCCAACAACGTCCCCTGAAGGAACAAATTATCTGTAGGTAATAAATCTAAATTAAAAGAACTTTATTTCGTCCTGTTTTTTATTAATATTAGCAATCATCAGACAATTAAATAAATTTAGCTTCATGAAATTAAATGAGTTGTTTTAAATTGAAAAAAAAATAAACACTGCATATCCTTTCAAAGACACTACACAATACGAAAGAGTAACCAGTCGGTATAATAAAACAAAAATATTACAGAAATTTACTGTAGTCAAGTTTAAAGCTCATCCAAGCGGTGTTTTCGTTGAACATCGCATACGGGTCTTTGTCAACAGCCTCCGGCTGCACGTCGTCCGTAACGGCATCAAACAACTTTCTCTTAGTCCGTCCGTATCCAGCACCACTCGTGTTATTAGCAGCTCCAGTCTCATGATGAACCTGCATTTTATCCGACGTAGAAGTACTGAGCTCTACCGATCCGCCGAACAAATCGTTATACAATTCAGTCGTCGGATTGCAGGTACTAGGTGTTTTTTGAGTAGAGCTCGGCTGGTTCAGTACGCTGTTATTGACCTGCTGGGAACCACTGGACTTGGAGCGTTGCTGCCGTTCAATGTCTCCCATAGACTTGTGTCGTTGCCGTCTTCGACCGCTGTTCGCCTGGGTTTGATTTCCCGAGTTTCCTGCTTTGTTCTCGAAATATTTACTACTCTGTTTCCCTGCCGAAGCGAAAACTGGCGGGCTGCTGTTTGCAGTCTTGTGTTTGTTCTTTTGAAGCTTTTCCAACCATTTCTTGAGACGCTTAACAAATGGTAAAATCATGAAAAACGAGTTCCCATTCAAACTGAGATTATTCTTGACAAAATTGTCGTTCTTTGTCACCGGTAGCAGTTCAATCGGAAACCATTCACAGCATTTGATCTCATTTCTTGTACGAGGCGCGAACACTGTCGAGAACGGCACTCCACTGACCAAATATAGTCGTGTGTACTGGTAATTGATAACCAACTCAATGTATTCGGTAGGAACAATCAAATTTTTGATATCGTATCCAGTCTCTTCATATACTTCCCGTATGGCGCAATTCAGAGGCTCTTCGTTTTCATTAATTTTTCCTTTCGGAAAACCCCACGATGATTTAGCCCAATACGACTGGACTAGCAAGACATGTTTCAAATCCTCGGACAAGAGAATTGCTCCGTATGTTGGCACAGTTAATTTATACTGCTTCCAATCATCCAAAATTGAATCGACCGACATCAAATGAGGTCGCAGGAAGGGTATGTGCTGCAATTCAGAATCGATTTACGATTACCATTCAACGGATACTTGAACTTTAATACCTGAAATAGTTGAAAAGCAAACTGCTTGATGCCACACTTTTGCTTCTGAACCGAGCAGTAAAAGTCCAGATAGAACCAATGGGCCAGCTCGATTTGAAAACATATCCTAATTAGATTCTCTCGTTCCTCAATTGGCACATTGATGATGAATCGGCTACCAAGATCATCCAGAATGGCACTGTCAATTGCGTGCGTCTGTTGCTGCGGCTGACTCGCTTTGGGCTTCCCGGAATTGGATGTTAACAGAATTGCACTCACGGGGCTATTTGTGGCCATTATTTTAATTGGAAATGCTAGAAGAAAACACTGTTTTGATTCCGATTTTGTTTCCAATTTCAACGTCACATTTGTGCGACGAGGGGCAAACTTTTGAACTGTTTACTACCAGTACCAGAGACAATGATTGAAATAAAAAGACGCTCGGAGAAAACAGAATCAAACCTACACGGAAAGATGAAACAACTCAGAATAAGTTCTTTTAACTTAAATTTAGGTAATTTTGAGCCGTGCGTCGCTATTGCACTTATCACAACCAATTTCTTCACTGGATGAAAACCGGATTTTGCTGAAAATCAGTTTTCGGCTTTCTGGTGACCAATTAGCCGAAAACCAGTTTTCAACGAAAACCGGTTTTCATCCAAGTGAAGAAATTGGCCGTTAGTGTTGTCAAAAACAAAACGAGAGATTCGACTCAGTCGAGGTCTTCCGTGCAGTAAGGTACTTTTGAGTTGTTTGGGGTATACTCAAAGTTAGGTAAATTCAACTTAAATTCAAGTAAATTAAACTCAAGGTTGAGTTATTATTCTTGCCGTAGTTAAATGGAAACTACCTTCAACACGGTTTTCCTAATTTTATCCTACCTTCCGGTCAAACCATTCGGAATTTGATTCGGAATCCTGAATGAAGTCAGTATGGATTCCAAATCAAATGCAACAACCTATTCTGAGTCGGAATCGGTTGTTGCATTTTATTTGGAATCCTTAATGAGTCCATTCAGAAATCCGAACCGGTTCCGGAATGTGTTTAACTGGGACCACGAGATTGGGTCAAAAGTACTTAATTTTAGGTAGTTTTTCGGTGGCATGTACTGTCTCTCTCTAGAAATACTGCGTCTTTGCGTACCTCAATACTAACGTCTTTAGCTTATTTTTCTTTCATTTAGTTCTAGTACTTCAGTAAGCGAATTAGGCTGTGCACTCTGACAAAGTCGACATAACTTTGACTTTTACTGTGAGCCGTGTTTATAAACATTGCTATTTCGATCGTGAACCGACAAATGGGCGAAACTAACAAATATACACAAACAGAGATTTGATTAATATCTGAAAGAGGAGTAAAAATACTTTATAAAAAATATAAAAACTCATTTATAAATATTTCACACTTCATGAAAATCAATAAAAAACAAAACGGCGGATCCGACTTTCAACTGTAAACAAAAAGCCAGGCGGGTTACGCCTCTGCATTTCTATGGTAGTGTATACAGGCGAAATTGACAGCATCATTGTTTACAAGGTCCGTAAACAGAATCGCCCTAAACAAAAACCAAGTGCTTGTTACGCCCAGGGAGAATAACAAATTTTCCCCTCCAGCGAGCACGGCGAAAGCCACATTTGATTTTTGTTTTTTGGCGACACTGCAGGGCGAAATTAAGAGTCGTCAAAACAAGAGGGCGACTCAAAAATGGCCTAATCAACATTTCATAACAACACTCGGCGAAATAATCTGTTTTGAATTTTATCAACGAAAACGTTATTATATAAAACATTTTAGTTATGCTTCCGAAAACTAGTATTGTTTCAAAGTGTTTCAATACATTTGAAGGCGCAGTATGCAAACACTGTTAAAATACGATTTAATTTTCTGAACCGAATTTTCAAAGCTATTTTTCTCGATTCGATATCATTGCGACTTCGGCCCTTTGGTCGATTCATGATCGATTTAGCTGTGAAGCAATGTTGGTAAACACGGCTCACAGTAAAAGTCACTTTATGTCGATTTTGTTAGCGTGCACAGCCTAATGATATCTGTCAGCCTTGCATTTTTGTCGATTATTACCAGGGATGCCAGGTGCACAGATTTATCTGTGTTTCACAGATTGCAAAAACTGCACAGATTTTCACAGTTTTCTGTTTTAATGCACAGATTTCCACAGTTTTTTTTACAATGCACAATTGACTAATCTATGTGGAGTGGTGTTAGTGCGAGATTGAGGTTAAATCGGGTAGTTTTTTTGCCAAATGAGGTTAAATCAGATGGCGAATTGAAAACATAGCGTTATATGTATGTTGTCTATACACATTGCAACTGTGTTGGTGTCCTAGACGTCAAATAAGTCAATTAAGCACAGATTTCTCAATTTTTGACCTTGCGCTTAATTCTTGAGCGTTTTTTCAAAACGTCATATCTGCAATGAGTTACTCTCTTTGTTTACATTCTCTTTCGATTTTTACGGCGACACTATAACACTTTTCACTTATTTTACAGTACAGATCGAAAGCCGGTGGTTTTAACTAGCATATTATGCAAAGAGTTGAGGGATAAATGTTAAAGTAACTATTAATTATTAACAGAATTATTAACAGAAGAGAAAGTAAACAAAGAGAGTAACTCATTGCAGATATGACGTTTTGAAAAAACGCTCAAGAATTTTTGTCTCGCGCAAAACCCAAAAAAAGGTCACCACATCTTATCAGCCAAATTTGAACGTTTTCAGTAACAAAGATAGACACAGATTTTTAAACGGGCCGCGCACAGATTTTTCAAAATTTCACCTGGCATCCCTGATTATTACTTCGATTTAGATGTCTCGACGTTTATTTTATATCAAAGTATATGGAACAAAATGGTACGAAACAAATATTAGGAATATTGAACTGGAAGTTTAAAAACACCCTGAGGTTCCTTCGCACGGATCAACCGGATCGTATAGATTTTTTTTTGTCGAACCAACTTTTTGCGTTATTGAAATTCTAAGGTTATTCCAATATTTTGACAATCGACTTCAACCAAAACGTCCAATGTTGACAAACTGTATAATGTGCCTGTATGCGTGTGGATAGTTTTCCTCCCGTTTCATATTCGTACGCGTACGTGCATCGTCCAGCAAGTAGCTGAAAATAATCCAGTTCTGGCAGTTGTGTTCGTGTTTGCGTTTAGGTATTTACGCTGAAGTGAATGAGCTAAGATTTTGAAAGGAGCAGGAAAAATAAATAGAATAGTGTTCAATAATTTATGCAGCGATCCATAATTCTGGGTGGAATTTGCTGCAAAAATGTGCTTGTGAATAAACACCCGGAAAGTGACTTTTTGGATCGAAAAGCGCAATAAACGAAACAATTGAAACCCGTGAAAAATTCTTTCGTCTGTACTGCATAAAGCGTAATCTATTGTTGCCTACGAAAAGTGTGTCGATATGGCAGACAAAAGGTGAGAAAAATTTCTTTCATTTGATTGACACTTTTTAGTAGTTTGCTTTCCAAGTGTTTACATTTACTGCAATGCAAGCGAGCAGCGATAACTTTCCTTTTTGCGTTTCTAATTTGGCAGCTCAACGGGAGACAAAAGTCCGGAGAAGGAGGCTACCAGCCCGACCGGAAGTACTTCTGGATCGGGTAGCTGGTGGGGCTCCTGGTTGGATACCGCCAAGTCCCGTTCTGCCTCGGTTCTGGAGGCAGTCAAGAATGATCTTACCGAACTGACAACGGCTGTGAAGACGGAAGCAACTAGCGCAACCGAAGCGCTTGGTCGTTCGCTCAGCCTCGGCGAACCGGATTCCACCGTTGGGGCAATGAAGAAAAGCTTCAGTTCATTCCTTGGACAAGTTACCGAAGCGTTGGTACCGTCACTGGAGGAAGAAGAAGAGGGGGAAGATGTGTTAATTACCCACGAGGGGGCAGATGGACTGACGGGATTCCACAGACACTTGGCCGAGCTACAGTCGCTGGAAACGACCTATCTGGACGAACCGTCGGATGAGCTAAGCGAGAAATACAAACGATGGATGGAAGTGGTAGAGCAAGAACAGTTCACAGAACCGAGACTGGCGCGGCAATTGAGCAGTAGTACGATCTTGAATGACCAATACTGCATGCTGGTTCCGAATCGGGTACCACACACGACTTTTTGGAAGAGGTATGTAATTAATTTCCGTTTTAGGTCAATATTTGGAAGATTTTTGAAAACAACACAGCTACATTTTGCAAATGAGAGCCTTTCTTTGTTTACTTTCTCTTTCGTAATCGATTTTTCGTTGCCTCTCGGACTCTACAAAATTTGCTAAGCGAAAACATCTGGGAAATTATCGATAAGTTTTATAATAAAGCAGTAATTATTGAAAGGGAACGTAAAGAGAGGTTCTCGTTTGCAGTAACGTTGTTTTTATAATCGATTGTATTTCTTTACTATCAATTTTACGATAACCTGTCGGCATTGGAGGACTGTCTAGCTAAGTTCTAATTCAGCCTGATTCAGTTGCGTAAAACTTGACCCAATGGATCGAGATCTGGCCACAAATTAATTATTACTGTTCACCCCCTCATATAAGAAACAAAATATTCAAACTTATCGCAAATGTTTATGATAATTTTGTTCTACAATAGTGTTTCATCATTTACGTGATTTTCTTCGCAATGTACTATATCTCCTTGCCAACTAATCGAGCATTCACGTCTATGCAGCACAAAGAAGCGATTGCGTTTGGAAACTTTGGAACAAGTAAGCACTGTGTTGCTCTGAGTTATCATATTGCGCACTTCCCACTAACCTGGACTCCGCACTTTCAAAGTGCGAGTGATCAAATTGTTGCAGAAAACTGCGAGCATACTGTTGCCATTTGGCAACATACCGAATTTTATGATATAAAGCCTCAACAAGAGGTATATATCGTATCCATCCAGAAAAAATGAGTTCAATAGAAAAATGAAACTCGTGCATTTAAGGGTTAAGTGCGCAATGCGGTTCGAATCCAGTTTTTAGTGCCACAAGCAATACAGTTGATGGAATTTTTGACGAAGAATATATGTTTGTATATTCGCTATAGTTCACTTTATTGATAAAAATAGAGTAGGGAATTTAAATTAATGAAATTTTACAATATCGTCTACATTTCTTTTAATCCAGTATGTTTTTGTTGATGTGAAATTATTGAAACTGAATAATACTTGTGTTTTTAATTCTTGATTCTACGCCTTCAACGCCTATTTGTATAAAATTCGAGTTAACCCACCAAACGGTAAAATAGAACAATTCAATTCTTTTCAAAACCTCTGGAAAACAGAATATTGAACACTTTTAACTACTTTAGAAATGAAAATATCATTTCACTCGCGAGTGCCGAAATATTGATGTGGATTATGTTAAAATTAAACGTTTTTTTTATCGCCAAAAACGGTAAATATTTGGTTACATTATTTTTTTATTCAGTTCGTTTATTTGATAGGCACAAATGCGTTAGCTTGGCGGCGTCAATTTCTTTTGTTTTTACATTTTGGATATCTTAAAACTAGGATGTTACGAGGGCGAGGAAAGAGGATTTTTTTTACAGCTATCTTAAAACTAGAAATTCAATGCTATATACAACCGTGGGATACAATAGTTTGCTTGAATTTTTTTTGCAGTTATCTTAAAACTAGGAATCTAGTTTAATATACAAAGGAGGGATAATAAGTTTTTTTGCGAAAATTTTTACAGCTATCTTAAAACTAAGAATTCAGTTTGATATATGAGAAGGGGAACAAGTTTTTATGAGAAATTTAACAACAATCTTAAAACTAGGAATAGAATTCAATATACAAGGTAGAAAAGATTAGTTTTTTTATGACAAAAATACAGATCTCTTAAAATATATGATGAAAATTTAGTTTATTTCCAACATCGGTATTGCAGGATTTATATCAGGGACAGAAGAGAGTAGGCGGACATGAGGACAGGTAAAGAAGGCCAATCTTGCCGCTTTTAGGCAAACGAGAGATCAGCGACATAACGTAGAGCCTCAGGCTAGACAGACGTCAAGAGAGTTGATGGGAGGAATTCATCGGACCTGCGGAGAATCGGGTCGGTCTCGCTTCGAATTTCGTCGTAAGCGCGGCGGCGGTCACATAGTGGCACTTTGATGCTGATAGGCGCTACAAGGCTGCTATGGGTGGACCTTCGTGTCGCTTCGATGGGGCAAATAAGAAGAAGCCGTGAACGTTACACAGCTAAATCTTAACCATTGTGCAGCAGCCCAACAGCTGCTGTGGCAGTCGGTCTCGGAGTCGAGGACAGATGTCGCCCTCCTATCAGACTCGTACAACATCCCTGCCGGCAACGGCAATTGGGTGTCGGACGGGCCTGGGATGATGGCAATCTGTACAACGGGACGGTTCCCGGTTCAAGAGGTAATACACTCCTCCGCCGAGGGTGTTGCGATTGCCAAGATCAATGGTGTGTTCTATTGTAGCTGCTAAGCTCCACCAAGGTGGCCCATAGAAGAGTTCAACCAGATGATCGACAGGCTCTCATCAGGCCTAGTGGGCCGGAAACCGGTAGTTATAGCGGGAGACTTTAACGCTTCGGCAGTAGAGTGGGGCAGCCGCTGTACAAATAGGGGCCAAGCGCTAATGGAGGCGCTTGCGAAACTGGATACTGTGCTAGCTAACAATGGCTCCGCTAGCACATTCCGTAGAAACGGAGTGGAGGCATGGATTGACGTAACATTTACCAGCCCGAGTCTGGTTCCAGGCATGAAATGAAGGGTAGACGAAGGCTACACCCATAGCGATCATTTAGCAATCCGCTTTAGGATCAACTATGGTGTGCAGCATTTGAGGGCGGGAGATCCCTGTCAGGTACGCGGGTGGAAGTCCAATTACTTCGACAGCGAAGCTTTCACCGCGGCCCTGGGACTGGAGGCCAACACCGACAGTCTAAGCGGGGATGCGCTGGTAGCCGTTCTATCACGCGCGTGCGACGCCACTATTCCGAGAAAAACCCTGCCAAGAAACGGCAGATGCCCGGTATACTGGTGGAGTTCCGAGATTGCAGCTCTACGATCAGCCTGCCTCAGAGCTAGACGTAGGATGCAAAGAGCTCGTACCAAGGATGCAAGAGAGTATCGCCGTGAACTGTTTCGAGCTGCGAAATTGGCCCTTAACAAGGCTATTAAAAGCAGGAAGAGAGCGTGTTTCGACAACCTGTGTGAGAGTGCCACCGCGAGTCCGTGGGGTGACGCCTACAGAATCGTGATGGCCAAGACCAAAGGGAGCCCTTCACCCCCAGAACGGTCTCCGGACCGGTTGGCGACGATTATCGAAGTACTCTTCCCGTCTCGAGCCACAAACCCAGCCACCTGCACTACGAGACAGTGCGGGCACGGCTGAAATGGTGGCTCCGGTGACGAATGAAGAACTACTCGCAGTGGCTAATTCCCTAGCAATTAACAAAGCTCCAGGGCCGGATGGAGTTCCAAACAGCGCTCTCAAAGCAGCGATCACAGCGAACCCGATCATGTTCAGGCTAGCTATGCAGAGATACCTTGACGAGTGCCGTTTCCCCGATAGATGAAAAAGGCAGAAATTGGTGTTGTTGCCGAAGCCCGGGAAGCCGCCAGGCGACCCATCGACGTACAGACCAATCTGTCTGATCGACACGACTGGCAAACTGCTTGAGAGGATCATCCTCAACAGGCTAACCCCGTACGCAGAAGGTACGGACGGCTTGTCAAGCAACCAGTTTGGCTTTCGGAAGGGTAAGTCCACAGTGGACCCTATCAACTCAGTGATCAAGACTGCCGAGATAGCGATCCAACGAATCAAGATCAAGATCGTCGGCTTTGCCGACAACGTAATCTTGTAGGTCTACGGGGAGTCAATCCCTGAGGTAGAACTAACTGCAGAACACGCGATCAACACGGTGGAGGAATGGATGAGCGCGAGAGGCCTGGAGCTCGCTCAGCATAAGACGGAGGTAGTTATCGTCAACAACCGCAAGTCGGCACAACATGCAGTTATCCATGTGGGAGAAGTCGCGATCACCTCACAGCGGAGTCTGAAGTCTCGGAGTCATTATAGACGACAAGCTGACCTTCGGCAGCCACTTCGACTATACATGCAAGAGGGCGTCGACTGCTGTTGCGGCACTATCGAGGATGATGTCTAACAGCTCAAAGGTGTGCGCCAGTAGACATAGGCTACTGGCAGGTGTTGCCGTATCTATCCTCAGGTACAGCGGCCCGTCATGGTCAAGAGCTCTAAGGGTAACCAGTTACCTACAGAAACTGGAGAGCACCTACCGCGTGATGTGCCTCAGAGTGATATCTGCCTACCGCACGGTATCACACGATGCATCCTGCGTGATAGCGAGCATGATGCCAGTCGGGCTGGTCATTCGGGAAGATGAGGAGTGCTTCGAGCTACGTGGAAATAGAGGAGCCCGCGAGCACACCAGTGTGACCTCGGTCGCCAGATGGCAGCGTGAGTGGGATAACTCCTCGAAAGGTAGGTGGACCCACCGGCTGATACCTAGCATATCGAGCTGGGTGGGAAGACCTCATGGGGAAGTTCACTTCCACCTGACACAATTCCTGTCAGGCCATGGCTGTTTCCGACAGTACCTCCACAGGTTCGGGCACGCGGAGGTCCCAGTCTGCCCGGACTGCCCAAGTGTAGACGAAACTGCCGAACACATACTGTTCGTATGTCATCGGTTCGACGTCGAAAGAAGAGCAATGCTTGACGTCTGTGGCTGGGACACAACCCCTGATACCCTTATTCAGCGGATGTGTCAATCGGTGGAGAAGTGGAACGCAGTCTCGGCTGCTACCACCCAGATTGCCTGTAGGCTACAGGTAATTTGGCGAACCGAGCAACAGACGACGGGCACAACTAACTAGTGATTGGTTAGTTGGAGCGAAAACGGCCGAGCGTAAAAAAAGGTGAGTGAATGGTCTGTTCATGCTGAGGCAGGTTTGGCGCAGCGACTGGCAACCGCGTAAGGGGTAAATCCAGCCACCCGAAGCAAGGCAGAAGAGCGAGTGTATAGGCGTATATGTGGACTGCCTCATGCCAAGATGGGAGGGTCGTAGCGTAGTATGTTGGGACTTAGCTATCGATGCCTCTTGGCGTGGCAGAGGAGTGAAAGGGTGAGCATCTATGTTAAGGGTGAGCACAAAAGTCAGCCTCACATGGTATGGTAAAGGCTAGCACAAAAGTAAGCCTAGCAAGAAATGAGAAAGGTGAGCACACAAGTCAGCCTCGCATGGTATGTCAGAAGCAGGCCCGATGAGAGGGGGTGGCAGCCGCGACAATTGCCCTGGAGCCCGGGTCGTATTTGGGGACCCGCGATTTTACCCGGAAGATGGACACGTCCGGTATTCGTAGAAGAGCAATAAAAATAGCAATAGTAATTTCTTTGTAACCATTCGCCTTATTAAATTGTTAAAAAAAATGGAAACTTTATTTGATAATTGACATTTGTTAAAAAACGTTCTTAAGGGAGTTGTCTACTTTGTGTACTAGTTTTAAAAAACGAGTTTTTTTTTGTTTGAATCGACGAAATACACTACAAAATATTGAGAAGCCAATTTAAAGTATTTTCGAAGAAAACAATAGAGCGTCAAACAGAAATGCGAGCGCCCACACAAACGCATCCGTCCTCTTCTACGTTCACTTCTTCACTGGTGGTGCCGGTTGTTGGCATGGAAATACTGGGCGTGATTGTTGTTGAGTGAATATTTGTTCCTGTCAGATCCGTACATATTGGTTTTGTAGTTAAAGATGGCCAATGTTTACACCCTACAATTTCACCATATTAGACATAGCGATGATTATGTTCCAGACCATCAATCAAGCAGAAGTGTTTTTTTCGCGAAACGAAATATATCCGCTCACTGTTAATACAAAAATTCCAATGTCCTCCGGGGTCCCCGCGGGGGTTGGAAGTATTATTCCTGCTATTGTAGCATCTGCAGATCGTTCAGCATCCTTCCGGGGATGCAGAATGCTCTGTTTTAATTGTTTTGTGTCGTTGCCCAGATAACCATTAGCACGAATTTAAAATTCTAGATAAGCTATAAGATGGCATTTACGTTGCTAACAAGCCGTATACAAGTATTGTTAGTGCCTCAATGCACCTAAAATGTAAAGCATTAAATCTAGCACTATATCAACATACAGAACATAGACATCGTGCTAAAAAGCTTTTGAAGATAAATGCTATGAAGCTTTTATAGAAAACTCTAAGTACTTATATAGAATCTTCTTATAGTGCTTTGAGACATCGAACAATAACAAATATACATATGCGTTCCAATAGTCACCTAAACTCGTAAACATTCATGTAATAAATGATGATGCAATAAACATAAAATCAAAATGCGATTTTTCGAAAAAATGCAATTGCAAATATAATCCACAGTAGACGTTTGCATAATTTAAACCGAACATCTAGGTAGAAATTGGATTAAAACAAGTATACATGCAAATTTTCCCATCCCATTACTAGAGGCGCTAAATCATCAATTTAAACAGTCGGTATGTCAAACAAAAGAAGAGAGAAAGGGTGGGTACGTTATCGAAAGTTATTTTTTTTTCTTTTGTTGCGTCGATAAAGAAGAGAAGAGTTATTTTTCAAAAACACGGCTCTAGGTTAACATTGCTGACAGCCATTAAGGTGCTTCTGAACTAGCTCTATTCTGGCACACTATTTCGCCTTTTCCGACACTAAGTGTGCTTTATCGATCTCTATAGAACTATGAATCCGTAAAGAATATGTTTTGTATGCGAAAATAGAACATATCCAAAGCCATTAAATAATGCTTCGTGGTCTCTTGGGTATATTCATTACTCCTAACTTTACCACTTCCTCAATCCTTCCCATCAGGGAAATCATGAAAATTCGTTTCATGGCAAGGCACAAATCTCCGATCAACATGGGGAACATGCCATTTGAACTAGATGCTACTGATTCATGATTCCCGAGTAGCTGCAAATTGAAAAACTCGAAGCTATGGTAATTTTACCCGATTTGAATACCACAGAATAAGAAGCTGTCGAAAGTCTCCTGTCTGGAATGCTTTCTATGAATGTGGCAATATGAGTAAACCGGAGACTAATAGAAACCAAGGACTCACGAGTTTCCCATGGCTGAAGAGGTACTAAAATATACTAGAGGGCTTGGGTTTCAAAGGGCCTTCATTAATACAAGCCTTGGGGCCCGACGCGGCTCTCGACGGCCCTGGTCAGATGTGGGGCCTAAAAAAAATGTCCCACATGGGCTGTCAGGGGGAGCGACAGGGGAATAATAGTGTGATACGATCGAGAGTGAACCAGGTGATAGGGTGAGCATCCAAGTCAGCCTCACATGGTATGCTAGAGGCGAGCACAAAAGCAAGCCTAGCAAGGAATGAGTAAGGTGAGCACACAAGTCATCCTCGCAAAGAACGAAAAAGGTGAGCACAAAAGTCAGCCTCATGTGGAGTGTTAGAGAGTGAATCAAGGTGCGATAGAGAGAGAGCATCCAAGTAAGCCTCATACAGGACGTATGAACGCGTGAGTGAGAGTGAATGAGTACATCAAGTACAGCCATCCCCCCAGAAGTAATACCGAGAGGTAGTCCCTGGGGGGAACGATGGCGGAGCCCAATGGAGTTTAGTCGGTATTAATGGCAGCGTCACCATTCGAGCCCGACTCGCCCCCAGTACACCCCGTGTGGTAGCTTGGACACCTACTAATAGCACGTGTACTGGGTTAGTACATAAACGTCTTCTCTATTGCAAAAAAAAAACACATACGTACGCCCGCAATTTCGCCAACATTAAAACACCCCGGTAATTAAGTGAACGTTTCAGCACCTATAATATTACAGACGCGGTCTCAAGTATTAACCCACTGCTCGCGCGATCATGTATCGGTCACGTCCGGAAGTCTACTCTCGATCCTAACAGCCTAGACTCATGCCTTCAGCTCGACCAATAAAAAAAATAAGTTCATATTCCCTAGACTAGACAGCACGTTCCATGGCGGCATTACCGGGAACTCTAGTGATATGAGGAAACTGACTCTCTTGTACCATATATACCATAAACTATCAATTAATTATACGATTCACGGTCCGTGCTCGATTGTTCAAGAATACACGCGAATATACGAATGGCCACATAATTATAAAATCGAATTTATGCACGCGAATTTAACATGCACGTTAGCACAAGAGACAAACACGTTAACAATCAAACGCTCGAGCCCTGCGCAATCACACTATTACGCTATTAGTGAACACCCACGTCAACCCAGACAGATATTCACCTCTGGACTGGAACGCTAAAGCTCACACTTTCCACGCACACACCACCACCACAGGCTCACAATTATACTTATACATACAAAGTCTCAAGTAATAATTATAGGTATTCCTTGTCAACCGGGGAAAGTGCATCTCAAACGCAACACTTATCATTTCAATGATGGCCTTGGATCAACGTTGTTTCTGTTCAAGGCACCATAGCTTTGTCCGTCAGGTCAAGGATGTATGAAACCCGGTAGCCACCCCCTCGCTCCTGGCTGCCCATAAAGGGTTAAAAAAATAAACTCATATTTTTGCGTGATGTTCATTTTGCCCCATACTGTAGAGCTATTTCGGTAGATTTTTTTGTAGAAAGTACAGTCTTAGTAATTTATTTTAATGTTTGCAATGGTTGGAAGTAGGTGAAATATTCTATGAATGTATAATTTTTTCAACTACCGTTCGCATAGGTCAGGCGAATGCTTATTTCATATAGCTTGGTTTTTATGTTTTCAGATTTTTGACATCCCGTCCGATTCTTGTATTTTTTGTGGCTTAAGATTTGTTTTATTTAACACATTAAGTAATACAAGTAATACATTATCTAATGATGATTTGCAGACCATTCGCGTAAGCAAAAAAAACCTAAAATTCTTCACAAATTATTTGAAAACAGGGGTTCTCAACTCGCCCCACATGCCTTACTTTCCCCTACAAACAAAGTAGAGCTAATCTTTGCTCAATAACTTATTATTTTAGAACCGCCAGGGGGAGTTTGACCCTGCACTGCTATATGGTCGATGTGATTCACTATGGAATATTGTTAATGATACAGTAGACAATTGTAGCATAGAGGATTGTCAGGAATATTGACTCTTAGAAAAAAATCATCTATGCATACTTTTTCCCTTTTTAAGATTTAGTGGAATGATTTAAGAACTTTTCTCAATTTTTTTTTTTGAAGAGGTGTAACTTTATAAATGTGAGTACTTTTAAGACGATTCCATCGTACCCCAATTAACAACCAATCCTCACAACGGTTTTACTTCCATTCTGAAGTTGTGATAATGGATTTTTCACCTCAAAAAATCCAACGACATCAACTGGAATTGATCTCAGACTCACGATTAGGCTTACACAGAAGAACAATTTCTTAATTATTTTAAAACGCATCTGATATTCTACACTACAACTTGTAATAATTTTGTGAAGGCATTTTATGCTAATTCAAATTAATAATGTTGGTTCTACTGGAAGTATTTCGCGTCATTCTTTAAAGAATAAGAGGTCCAAAATACTTGGGACATTTTCCACAGAGAATAGAATACGTCGCCGTTGTTTCGCCAACGAACTAGTTTGTTTACAAGCAATTAACAAAAAAAATTACCGCACTGTCTCTTTTCAGATATTTGTTCAAAAAAGCGCTGCTAGAGGATGCCATCGCCAATGCAGATTTGGCTGAACGAAAGGCCAAGGCTGCAGTGGCTTCTACCGAAACCGTAGCACCATCAAAAGTGATCGTACAGACCGATCAACCAAAACGGACAATTGAAGAAGGTGGGGCCGAATTTGACGATCATTAGTTGTTTTTATTAACCTTACGTATGATTTATTGACTTTATGCATGCCAATAATATTTTTACAGTTTGACTAACAAGTCTTAGATAATATATACTATGTTATATTTTTCCGTTCATCCGAAATAAAACAAGACAAGTTCGCCTTATCTATTTGTGTGACATCAAACGATAAGCTAACCCACTACCAATTGCCAGACATTATTCCAGATGACATCGCCTGGGCTGAAGTGCCGGATTTTGACGCTACCAATATGGAACTGTCCGAGGAGGAACAGGCTCGCCTGCTGGAGGAGTACGAACAGGAAATTAAAGAACGCGAAAAGGCGATCGTTTCCGGCCAGATGGAGCCAATCGATGAAGCTTTGCTCGTTCAATCAGACATCGAAAAGACTCCACAGAAGAAATCGACCATTGCCAGCAGCAACGCTAGCGGTACAGCGACAACGAATAAAGCTCTATCACAACCACAAAGTGCTAATAGTAGAAACATCAACCAAAAATTCCAGCAGCAGCAAAAGGCTACCAATGTGAAAAACGCCAGTAGGGTCGGGACTACCGGAACTAAACAGAAGACTCCGGCGAAGCCACAAAAGCAGCAACAGCAGAAGGAACTGAAGATCGAGAAGGACCATTTTACAAAAGATGACGTTTCATCATCGAATTCGGACGAAAGTTGGGAGAAAGAGTTTGACTTGGAATGAACAGCATTTTTTCCTTCTTCTTCCAGTCTACAGCTCACGGTAAGTGATGGTGATTATTCCTCAAAACAGCTATTTCAAATTGTACTAGGAAAGTCCGTATTCGTATGTACATTGTTAATGGAACTAATAGTTCATTGAAACGCATTTTAGAACAAAATCGGTCTATTACGTCGGGCACTGGTCCGGGAAATAATCGGATTATATAAAAAGTGTATTTGGACTTGAAATCCTTAGAGAACACATATTTCTACAAATGAGTTTTGTAAATTTTAAAACAAGCATGATTGTCTTA
Source organism: Topomyia yanbarensis (assembly GCF_030247195.1). Classification (NCBI taxonomy): domain Eukaryota; kingdom Metazoa; phylum Arthropoda; class Insecta; order Diptera; family Culicidae; genus Topomyia; species Topomyia yanbarensis. Next base: position 115,469,332 of record NC_080672.1, on the reverse strand, counting down.
AATTCAATTTAAGATGTTAATTATTAGTAGGCAAAAGTGTAATAAAATATTCATGTTTAATTTTATTCGATGCATTCTATATTCATATATTACTTCTTGTGACTTGAGAGTGCGTTTGATTTGCAGAATAAAAAGAGTACTGCTCCAGCAAACGATGTGAAATAATTCATCTGATATGTTACGTAGGAGGTCTGTAGTGTAAAAATGATAATTTTGTTTCCTTAGATAATGACTACAATATTTGGTAAATTTGGATGACATAGAAGAGAAAGCAGAACATTATTGCTATCACTCTACGTTGCAAGCAGAAATAAATTATAACGAGAATTATTTTACTACTAACCAAAAACCGTATGTTTTCGTAATTTAGCTTTTTGTCTATCCGAAATCCTTTCACATAGATGATGTGTTTTTTTACAATTCCGTTTATTTGACTCTGTTCAATGTATCATCCATGAAACGAATACGATGGAAAGCGTGCAAAATCCACGTTGATCAACGTTACGGTATACTTGAAGTCGTTGCGAATTAAAAAAGCAAGAGAGCGCTGATCTCTCTTACCAAATGACCCTATCACCAGCGTACACTTGAAATCCGTTTATTCAACTCCAAAAGAAATAGCGTTTTGCTTTTTTGTGTAATCATTGTATCCTCTGCGTATGTTTTTTAGGGAAAACTGCCACTTCGAGCCCCATTCAGGTTATCTTTTGTGGCTCCCCCTGTTTGCTCTACATTTTACAAATTGGCCGAATCCAATGCAGTTGGAAGCGAGTCGATTGTTTGTCCACATGTGTCATACCAACCGGGAACTACATTATTAATGTACAGCTGAGGACCCGTTTAGGACAGGTAGTCCATACCTGGCGAAGCATCATAAGGTGCCTTTCGAAGTTCGCTTCCTTCGAAGAAATAGTGCTTCACAATAGCAAATAATATGTTCCGAGCTCTCGGGCTCTTAGATACAGAATCGATTGATTTTTCCGTTTTTTCAGGTAGTACTTGGCAGGATAATGTCCTGAAACTAAACCTGTGATAATACGTTTATATCCATTAAGTATTTGGCTCTCGTTGTATCTGGGGAGCTTGAGTTACTTATCTATCCTTCCGGCCATCATATCGTAATATGTGTATCTGCAAATGCGATATGATACCTGGTGCAGAAAGTGCACTAATTACCTGGCAATCTTCTTTCATTTGATTGTTTGTTCAGAAAATCATTTTCCGTACCCAAATATCACATGTGACGCCAGTGATAAATGGAGTAAACCACGAGGATGGTGGAAGAGCATTGGGTACAACGCCAAGTGCTTCCCGGCTGGTACCAAAATGATAAGCAAGGGGAAGTACGGGGTCTGGAAGGAGAGCATTTCGCATTTATTTTCATTTTTTTGTCTTTTCATTTGTTTCTTTCTACAATATATGCAACTCGGTGTAAGAGAACGTGACGGCCAAGGAAACGGAAAGCCAATAGCCCAAACAGATCAGGAACAGGAAGGAGGACTACGAACAAGGAAACAAACAACAGATGAGAAATCGTTTACTCATTTATTATAACAACGATACTAATAACAATTATTTTGCTTTTCTTGTCTCGTTTCAGCACACCAAAATCTCTCTACTATCTCTTCCTTTTCTGCCTCCGACTATCATCTATGTAATGTATCTGAAACTTGTGGAACTGGATAACAGCAGGCGCCTGCTTGTGGAAGAAACTGGTGTGCTATACGGACTAGCACATACGAACAGTTAACTTTGTAGGTCCTCATCTTGACAGAGTCTAGATGGTCGGATGAACGTCTGCCAGGGTGTGGGCTGAGAAATGACAATGACAATTAAGTATTTGGCTCTCGTTGTATCTGGATGTATGAATTCCTTAGTTTTTCAAACGCCTACTATGTTACAACAGTCATTTAATAGTTGATCTGTTGCTCAAGTTGGAAGTTCTAGTTTGATGTAACAGGTAGATATACCTAGAATTGGTTCTGGTCTAACAAAACATATTTGATGAACCTCGCCTGTGTAATTCGTTAGCCACTTCTTTACCAACGATTCCTTAGTGGACTAGTACCCTGAATATCATTACTTTATTCCGAGTTACAAGTTGTTGTAAAGCATTCTTAAACAAGTTTGGACTCACATTTGGGACCGTTCATAAACCACGTAGACCTAAATTTGGGAATTTTTAACCCCCCCTCCCCCCTAGTAGACCTTAGTAGACTTTTACCAAACCCCCCCACCCCCCTCGCCAAAAGTCTACGTAGACTTTTAATTTTTTTTCATTCGCTGGAAATGTGAAATTAGCAAGAAGCACATATAATGTTCAATTAAATAAATATCAAAGAATGGTTTTTTGTCTATGACTGATAAAATCAATTAATACCAATTCAAGGGGCTTTCCAACGTTTGTATAGCGGAATGCTTCTTTGCAAGGTTAGTCAATCAAGTATATGTAAAAAGATATATTGCTATAACTAGTTCAAATTTTGGCCGAAGTGCGACCTACACCAACAATGCAGAATTGCTAAACACTTTTTGAGCCTTACTGGTGCATTCAAAATTGTTAAATTATAAGAAACAATTACAAAATAATACTGTTGATGTGTACTATCATCTAGACTAAAATAATAAACTAAACATGCACACAAATTTCACTTTTCGTGAACAAATTTCAATATTTCTAAGATAATAAGATAATCTAAATTGGCTTATTTGATTAAGAGAACGAAGCTATTTAAATCTTCCCAAAAATATTTATTTTTCTTATGTAATTAATAGCCGTATCACCTACGAGTATTATCGAAAAGTATCAGTTTAACTCCGAATATTTTCGAAGATAAATAGAGTAGAACCGGTTTGCACGGAGTTGCGTAGGGTCAAGACGTAAAATTTAACGGGTGTTTAAAGATTTTGAAATCAGTGTAAATGATTGCAAGAGAAACTGATTAACTCGAGTAAACACTTTGTTGTAGAAGTTTAACTACACTACTGCTTTAACCAACGAAATCAATAAATAAAAACTAAAAAAATAATCCACTTTTGTTAAAAATCGGGTGTTTTGTTGTTACAATGCTTAGCTTTGACCATTTTTTAACTTTTATGGTTCATGCATTTAATGGTCCATGCATGTCTGCTAACTAGTGGTGTCTCAGATGATTTCAGAGTCAAAATATTCCGTCGTGAGGAATTTTGGGCGATCGTCTTTGGAACTGTCATTTTGTATTATTCCTAGATCAAAACTATATCAAAATATACGCAAGAAGCAATAACGTGTGAGGTTGTCCAAAAAAATCGTGGGTTCTGGGTTGAGTGATCACTTAACGAGTAGTTACCTGAATAGTGTACTAGCTTTGAAGTGTCATAAATACTGAATAGACCGATATTTTGAATACAACTCTCTTCAAATCCCATTTATAATTAGTGATACGAGACTAACAAAAAATAAAAGTCTACGTAGACTTTTTCAAAGACCCCCCCTCCCCCCTCGTAGACAAACGTAGACTTTTGCTAGACCCCCCCGTCCCCCCTATGAGTCTACGTGGTTTATGAACGGCCCCTTTAGGTGACCTTGTTGCCAACAGTGCAGCTTGGCTATCTCAGAAGATAGCGATTTTTGCATTCTGTAGTTTCGTTTCCTGCCGACCTCGGAGCAGATATGTATTGCATATACCTCTGCCTGCGAAACTTTTTCCGTTGATATCGCTTCTTTAATTTGTGGTGGACGAGCACGACCGGGAATTGAAACCAATAAATGAACTCGTTATCGCTTATATTCTGTCACTTCACGCGTGACTTAAAGAACGAACGTTTTTTCTTCTGCTTGTGATTTCACTCTGTCATCGTCGTGCGTCTCTCTGTGCTTAGTGTGAGTGGCAACCAGGGGTGTGCCAATCGCCACAAGGGGGGGCAGTTACACCAAGAACCTTACGCGGTGGCCTGTAGGTGTAACTAACGTCTTCTTGCTATCGGGATAACAGTTCGAGGTGTCGGAACTGATGTGAGCTGGTTTTACCCGATCGATGGAAATCCTTTGGGTCTTCTGATGGTATGCTCGTTCAAGGTCTAATGTGCTGAATATCGACTACCGTGTAGAGCGCTCAAGAGGTCGTGTATGTGTGGTACTGGGTATCTGTCCGGTATAGTACAAGGGCTCAGTTTTCGATAGTCTCCTACGAAGCATAGCCCTCCGGACTTTATGTCCAATTTTAGGCTAACGGTGGACCTTAAACATCAACGCATCATAGATAAGCTAACACATCTCAAAGCTACAGGCGGCGTCGTGTATTCGCCTCTACATGACGTTACCACTATTATTTACGATCATCCGTTCCGGCACTTGCTTGAAGAGTTTAAGGTTATAACAAGCCCGTCAACACTTCTAGTTGAAGTTCGTCATGATATAACTCACCACATAATTACAAAAGGACCACCCGTTGCATGTAAAGCAATGTGGTGGACGAACACGACCGGGAATTGAAACCAATAAATGAACTCGTTATCGCTTATATTCTGTCACTTTATTTACAAGGGATTTCACGGTTTTTTACGGTAGACTCCCGAGCCAGTCAGCTTACCCATTTTAGAACCATCCGTATAGTATGTACCTTAGGTAGTATGGGACCACCTTCATCCCACATCTGACGACCCACTATGTGGACCTCATATGAGGTATTGAAGTTCGGTTTATCCTCCATTTTATCTTGAACTGTAGTCAAGGCAGGGTTTCGTTTGAGTTACTTTATTATACTTAGGTGACCATTTGAATCCCCATCAAATAGTGGTTCACACTTTCAGCACTCCCAGAGAGCCAAGTCCCCCCTCATCTGCATATCAAACAATCTCGAAACTCACTTCAGTCAGATCCTCTAGAAGATCGTACACCACAGCAGGGGTGACAGCATACCTCCCTGGGGACAGCCTCTATTGGTTATTATAGTTGCTTTCATGTCTCCCAGTGTGGCTGTGAACTCTCTCGACTCTCTAGCATTGCATGAATCAAGTTCCCTATCGATTGTCCACTCCCCTTTTGCCAGGGCCTTGTGAATTGATTAGGGCGTAGCGCAAATTGTTACTTCCTTGTAATCGAGGGTTTTCTCAATAAGTGTTACTAAGGTATGTAGGGCTATTTCCGTAGATTTGTTTATGATCCTCTTTTGTAGGTTATTTGTCGCATTATCCAGACCTGATTGAAGATTGGATATTACTCCCCATTAATTTCGACTATTCCAAATGTGAGCGGAATTCACACCAATTTGTTTTTTTTTATTTCCATGTGTTTATGCACTGAGAGTTTATTGGCTTCTATGGCGAACATTATATGTCCGTGATCCGACAGACTAGGTTCGTCAGAAACGTCCCAACTCTTTATCTTTTCCGTTATTTGAGCGCTGTATAGGACCAGTACTTCGCTCCTAACTGCGTTCATGAATGTAGGTTCAATTCCCTTGTTACATACATTGACATTATTTGACGAACGGTATTCTAGTAGGTACTCACCTCGTGCTACCCCATATTGTGTGATGTGCATTGCTATCACATTCAATGATGAAGAGCTTATTTAGTAAAGTGTTGGGCCACCCACACGAGCTTTTCAGTCCAAGCTTGCATAGAACTTCCACGTTTGGCTAAGACGGGGGCCCCCTTCATCTAGCGTATTTCCGGATACGTAGTTCGGCTGGTTGTGCTGAGAAGGTATCAGTATCACTGAAGCCATCTAGCGCCAACAGGAGCACTACTGTTTTGAGGACCGTGCTTTTCTTCACGACCCTCACAGTGGCGGATTTGCCTAAAAACCTGGCCAAAAGTCGAAAATTGCATGGTAGTTCTTTGGGTTCTAGTACATATTTTGTCCTTCAGATGGTGCTGCCGCTTGCTATTTTAAGTGAAACTCTCCAAAATTTCCATATTTGAGGTGTTGGCACATCCAAACAGTTTAAACCATCGCGTTTTGCTCATACTTTTTATCGAGCGATCGAAATATCAGTATTATTCATGTGCAGCTGGATTTTGATAAAAGTGCCGGTTTCGAATGTGGAATAATGGAATGTTACGCTGACGGTATGTACTTTATTTATATGTATTGATGTCAAAAGATATTATTTTGTTTGTTTATAGAAAATGACGGTAACTTTCACGCTTTTGTAGCAAACGGTTTCAACACACATTTTTGTTGAATTGTTGAAATACTTTTTTGAAAATTTCATCAAGATTCATAAACATATTCACAAATTATCAAAAGTGGATTGCAAAAGACGTAAATAATTCTGGTCATTCATATTGAAGAGCAACGAGGTCAACAGAAGTGACCGCCAAAGGATCCCAATTTCAAAAGTCGATTTTGAATACCATGCTTAAACGTTACCAGGAAACTATGACGTTTGATCATGCAAAGCAAAACAAATCTAGAAGTGGAATATATGACAGGATACTACGTGCGAAAATCAGTAGAGTAATGCAAAAGAATACTGGAATCTCCGGCCGTGATTTGGCCAAAAAGTTCACTTTGGCGTATACTCCAGCTTGGCGAATTTGTTTGCGAGAAGGTTGTCAGTCGTAGTATGTCAGAAAGCATGACTACAAAACGTAGTTGCTCAAAACTATACCAGGAAGCAGTACAAGCATGTTCAGACCAAGCATAACCCATGAATTTAAATGGACGCTTCATCGTAGTAATGGACTTTGGACAACTCCTCGGTCTAACAATTTATATAATACTATGAATCTTAGTAAATTTCACTTGTCGTATTTTTGTCATATTCATTTTTTTAGTTACTGAAATTTGCATGCAAATTTGTTCTCAATTTTCACTCCATGCATTTCGTCGCAGAATCGGCTTATTTTCTATAATTTAGAAAAATACTATTTTTCGTTTTTTGAAAAATATGTGCATCGGACAGCAATTGAATAATAATTGTACAGAGTGAATAATAATCCTACAGAGAGTTTAAAAGTTTTGTAGCTATGCTGTAAAATATTTTAAAAAACATTGTTTGAAATGACTAATAACATCAATTCTCGTAATAGCTACATCATAAAGACACCCAAACATATTACATAAAATTTATCATTTGACTACACACCATTTAAAATTCGATACATTATAAACGTTATTGGCATACACTGGAACCATTAAATTTCATTCGTGAAAATTTACTTATATTTAGATTAAATTGTCCGCCATTTTGTATCCGCCATTTTGAATTTTTTAAAGCTGACCTCAAAATCGTAATCTGCCATCCCAAAAACCGTAGTATGTACATTTGCAGGTCAATCAAAACCATTTTCAACTTTTGGCCAGGTTTTTAGGGAAATCCGCCACTGTGCCCTGAAGTGTTCGGTGCAGAAATTATTGTTATGATTCTGCACCAGGCGGAGGATATTTCCATAAGACCTGTTGATACTGATGGGACAATACCCGATGTTCAGTGCCTCTTTTGGATTTTGCTACGCTCCAGAGGCTTGCAATGAAGCGCCTTCCCAGGGCTTGATCGCAGCTGTGACATGCAGCCAATAAGCTGTATCTTTGTCTGCACAGGAGATTTCGGGATACCCTTGTTTGTAGGTGCACTTCCCAAACCTGGGTCTCGTATTGCTTAAGCTCTGCTCCATAAAGGTATCGATCAGCGCACATCGAGTAGCATTAAGCTGTGCGTGGCTGAGGGTATTCGGTACCCAATCAGAGTTATTGCCCTCAAGTGTGGCTTGGCCATTTCGTTGAAGGTTGGGCGCTGCGCAGTTTTTAGTGTTTGTCTAGGATCCTACCACTTGATCTTTTTCGGTTCCTTCCTGAACCCACTTTTGTTCGGCGACTCACGTTGTCGTTTAGCTAGTGCCTTCTCTAAGGGGATTTTTGCCAACTCTATCGCTTCAGCGGCTTAGTGGTCGTTTCTCAGCAGCCACCCATGGCGTTTCTTCGTCACTCCGCTTAAGTGACGAGATCCTCAGTGTTCGTCTTGTTTTATTCTCGGAGCCCTCCGACTCATCAATTGTTCCGCCTGACTGGATTGTGTCCTCCTTGGCTACTGTCCGATCCTCATCTCTAGCTGGAGAGTTGAGAATGGACGAAGTATAGGACACTACACCCTCCAATGAATCACTATGCAACAGCTCCCTAAGTTTGTGTTCCGTGCAATCCTTCTCCGCTTCCCCCTACATCTCCGCAAACTCGTGTTTACATTATTATTATTGTTTTCCGTTTTGTTCCCACGAATAGCTAGTGAAAAGAAAAACAGGGTCGGGGCCTCACTTGACAGAGTAAGATAAAAAATACTGCAGGGTGCGCCCTGGTTCCCCACAAGCTCCGTGCGTGGCTTGGTATTTGCCATAATTTCGCGTCCCAGTCCTAGTTTTAGGTTGGCAGAACTGTATCATCGTGCAACATGAAGCCAAACTATGTCGCCATGCACCTCTGATACAGAGCTCCTATCCCTTAACTCCAGCGGGGCCAACCAGGGAATAGGTCACCTTATGCCTTTTTGCTTAAACTCGGGACTGGGTTGGGTTCTATCCCCAACCGCTGTCAGTTCATTCACTTCGACAGGTTGAGCCTGTCTCAGTTACGTGTTGGAGCCTGTCTCAGTTACGTTTCGAGCGAGAGTGGCATTAGTGAAGATCGGCTGGGATCTGTAGTCGTATGCTGACAGAGAAGAGGGACGAACGACGCGCACGAGAAACTGCTAGTGTATCCGTCGTGCAGAGTGAATCTATCGGTACAGCTAATGATTATTTTGGGCAGCTCAAAATTATTTCTTTGATTTTCTTTTGTAGGTTCGGTTCATTTACAACCCTCGATTAATATTTGTTTCTCTTTTGCTAGTTTTCCTTCCGTAAAAATATTTGAAAAAAGAAATTTTCAATTGAGGCATTTTCTCGTTATTTACCGTGACAGTTTCAGTAATATCAGTAAGTCTAGATCAACAACAAAATTGCAACCTAAGGGCGGTCTCACGAACTAAGTATAAAGTAGAAACAACACTCCCATTATAAATAAGAAGCAATCACTCCGGATGGCCGGAGTTCAAGTTACGTGATTAATATTTTCGGAAATCGATCGCAAACGACTTCCGTGCATATAGCTAAGATCAAGTTGTGGTCCTACTACCCAATTCTCAAACAATTATAGATAATACTATGTTGCGTTTCGGCTTCGCCTCTTCAGAAACCGACACTAACGTATTGTCGGAATAGATTAGCGCCGGCTTGACGCAAATCCCTTAAAACTAAAACACACTATGTGTTTCAATCAAACGACTGATCAAACGTGATGTCCCGTTCGAGCAGAAGTTCTGTTTATGCCGATGAGACACAAGTGAAGCCGAAACTTGTCTTGGCTTAGCAGGCCTATGCGAAAGCACTATGCTATATTTCACCCTAAGGAGGAAAATTTGGTAAAAACCAAAATTTCTCACTAGGGTGAAAATTTGTTGGTAAAAACCAGTCTTTGTACAGGAGGGCACAAATCCTTATTTCATACTATGTTGCGTTTCGGCTTCGCCTCTTCAGAAACCGACACTAACGTATTGTCGGAATAGATTAGCGCCGGCTTGACGCAAATCCCTTAAAACTAAAACACACTATGTGTTTCAATCAAACGACTGATCAAACGTGATGTCCCGTTCGAGCAGAAGTTCTGTTTATGCCGATGAGACACAAGTGAAGCCGAAACTTGTCTTGGCTTAGCAGGCCTATGCGAAAGCACTATGCTATATTTCACCCTAAGGAGGAAAAGTTGGTAAAAACCAAAATTTCTCACTAGGGTGAAAATTTGTTGGTAAAAACCAGTCTTTGTACAGGATGATGATGATGATGTGATGATGTAATTTGAAGCCACCATCAGCTCAAGGTTTTTCCAGTGAATGCGGGTAGACTTACAGTAGCCCCGAAATAGTTTATCGTGAAACCTTCATATTATTGCTGTTACTAAAGGGAAATCAAAAAGGGTTGGACGGGCCCGTAAGCAGAGACACTTACGCACACCCCGCTGGGGAAAAAGGAGGAAAAGAGTCCCTTCCAACAATAATATTCCAGTCAAAAGGTAAACAATTTCGCTATACATGCTTTACCCACCTGATGGTTTGTTTTGAGAAGGGTGCGTCAAACTCATATAAGACCTTCTGAAGAAAACAAGTTTCCTTCAAGTGACTTGGGCTGGCTATCCACGTTCCCTCGTCCAGTCCTCAATTCGTATGATACCCTGTTGCTCCCATCCCTTCCCAGTATTCAATTGTTATATAGTGTGTTTACAGCATTATATGTTATCAGGATAATGTATGTAATGAAAATTATGATTCATAATGAATATCATACAACAACATGCAAATAATATAATGAATGCCATGAATTTAATTATGTTATCGAGTAATATAAAACAATATAGTCCATATAATGAGTAATGAAATCAAAGGGATAATATTGTGATGATAGAGACAATCCATGTGTTGCTGAAAATAAATGATACCAGAACAGTAAAGGCCCGTTTTATCACTCTCCTGTGTATTTACGGCTGATGAAGTGTAGACATTGAAAACCTTGGCTCATTACCCATAATCGGGTCGTCCAATTCAAATTGCAATTTTATTTTGCATGTTTCGCATCTATAACATAAAATAGATTTACTCAATAAAGGATTTACTCGAATATTGTTAGGTTGGTCTACTAGCAACCATTGGACAGATTTTCAATTGAGGCTAACAAAATAGTGCCAAAAAAATTTCATGTCATGCTAGCAAAAGCTGGCCTTCACTGTATAATGAAATGAAATGTTCAAGGGAATATTAAATAACAATCAATAATAAATATTATGAAAGTTCTTTCTATAATTAATATGAATATGGTGAATTCAAGCAATATAGTCAACATCAAACCTGTATACTATTGGGGATTAAAAAAGTACTCATTTGAACTAAAATTTAACAAACAAACTAAACTAAATGTCAGTAATACCTAGAATGTGACGACTCCTTGCGTTGCGTTGCGTTGTGACGATGATTTTGGCGGATTGCACACTGACTTCATCATGTTTGACTGCTGATTATCTAATAAGAGTTGCTTAGGAAGTGGTAAGTAGGAATTCATACCAATCCGACCCATATTAAAACCTCAACAGCATGATAGCCATCATTGCCGGGCGCCCCCATCTCCATCGTTCACGGGGAAGGATAAAGGATAAGGTAGACGGGAAGTGTTGATGCTCCACCTACTTAACGGAAGGACGACGATTCATCAGACTCTTCCATAGGTGTCGCGGAGTTGGTGGTTTGGAAGGGTATCAGGTCTAGGATTCGCTCCAAGCAAACGATGCGACCTGTAAAGCATGTTTTATTAGGTAGTTGTTTAGTTAGTCTTCGAGTGCACGATCACTCGAAAAAGAGATGATCTTGTTTAGTTTTTGGTTATTTTTAAACTCTGGGCAGCCGGCTACCGAGAGTATACTATGTTCCCTAAACAAAAGCAATTTGAACTCCACACGGCCGACCGTGGGAGTATTGCCTAGAAAAGCTAATCTTATCCGCGTAATGGGCCGGATCACTATTTATTGCAACAGTATTTGGACAGAATTCGCTACTTCTTCTCTACGATATAACAAACAACAGCATGATAGCCATCATTGCCGGCCGCCCCCATCTCCATCGTTCACGGGGAAGGATAAAGGATAAGGTAGACGGGAAGTGTTGATGCTCCACCTACTTAACGGAAGGACGACGATTCATCAGACTCTTCCATAGGTGTCGCGGAGTTGGTGGTTTGGAAGGGTATCAGGTCTAGGATTCGCTCCAAGCAAACGATGCGACCTGTAAAGCATGTTTTATTAGGTAGTTGTTTAGTTAGTCTTCGAGTGCACGATCACTCGAAAAAGAGATGATCTTGTTTAGTTTTTGGTTATTTTTAAACTCTGGGCAGCCGGCTACCGAGAGTATACTATGTTCCCTAAACAAAAGCAATTTGAACTCCACACGGCCGACCGTGGGAGTATTGCCTAGAAAAGCTAATCTTATCCGCGTAATGGGCCGGATCACTATTTATTGCAACAGTATTTGGACAGAATTCGCTACTTCTTCTCTACGATATATTTATTGGCTTGAAAACTACCGAGTGATAACACATTATACAGGCAAAAATAGCGAGAGATGTTATAAATCAAGGAAAGTATTTCTTATTTTCCATATCGGATTGTTTGTGGAATACAAGTATACGAGCGATAATACCGAACACTGAAGGGAAATATAAAGGATTGTTAACCTGATGCACGGGCTTGTTAGCAATAACGGAGCTTTAAATTAGGTTCATAAAAACAGACGCGGCGAATTTTCAATACGTATTGACCCGTCTTCATAGATACTAGTCAGATTAGTCGTATTGGGGCTAATTTCCGATCAACTATTCATTTTTACGGCAATGTTTTCTCGACTAGATCTGTTCGCACCCTCTCATTCTGTTCACACCCTCTCATTCTGCGGTCTAAGGACCAAATATCATCAATAGACTTAGACTCGCGTGGAGGCATGAGATAGGAAACTTGTAAGAATTTTGCTATCCCACCGTTTGACTACCAGAATGGATGGGAGAACAGTAATACTAGCAAATACCGACTACCATAAGAGCGGTGCAAATTTGAACGAGTGACGTAGAGTACTGCACTGAAAAAAGGACCAGGAGTGCGATTTTACGAAGTTTTAGCTTCCGGTGGCCCTACATTTTCTGACAAAGTGAAGTTCTTGAATGTTGAGATTTTTATTACTGTTTAGAAAAGCAAAAGTATCATAAAGCTAGTGTCAGGCCTTCATGAGACCTCAAGGAGTCACTTTTGGAGGTATTCGTAAATGTAGATTTGTCAGTAGACGGTTCCAAATATAATAGAAAAATACCTAATTTAACACAACTACAGATCACTTGCAACATAAAAAGCTTTTTGTGAAATTCGACAGCTCCATCTTAGGCCAATTCAATAAATTTCCTACATGAAAGTTTCCATTTTTTAAAAACGGTTTTTAAACCAAAGCTTTGGAAGTTAAACCTTGGCGTGGAAGTGCCGGTATATTAATATATTCTGTTACTTAGTGTAGAATTAGATTTCGTCATTTACGGCTAATATACAACCGCCAGAAGAAACTTAAAACGTTGGTACACAATCAAGAAAGGCGAATCAGAAAAGGTGAGTATATGTCAGTGATTCACTAAATACAGACTGGAAAGAGGGTAATATGGAAAACCTTAAGGTCCGTCCAGATTAAGTCTTCGGTACGGAGCAAAACGTCGGCCTAGGAACTCCTAGCATGTTGTTAGTCGCCTCTTACGACATGGGAGCAGTTCCCAGAGGTTCTATTCTTGGTTGAAATAGTGCAAAAAGATTTCAGCCCGCCGGACACCACACGGCTTAAAACCAGTCTTTGTACAGGAGGGCACAAATCCTTATTTCATACTATGTTGCGTTTCGGCTTCGCCTCTTTTACCAAATTTTCCTCCTTAGGGTGAAATATAGCATAGTGCTTTCGCATAGGCCTGCTAAGCCAAGACAAGTTTCGGCTTCACTTGTGTCTCATCGGCATAAACAGAACTTCTGCTCGAACGGGACATCACGTTTGATCAGTCGTTTGATTGAAACACATAGTGTGTTTTAGTTTTAAGGGATTTGCGTCAAGCCGGCGCTAATCTATTCCGACAATACGTTAGTGTCGGTTTCTGAAGAGGCGAAGCCGAAACGCAACATAGTATGAAATAAGGATTTGTGCCCTCCTGTACAAAGACTGGTTTTTACCAACAAATTTTCACCCTAGTGAGAAATTTTGGTTTTTACCAAATTTTCCTCCTTAGGGTGAAATATAGCATAGTGCTTTCGCATAGGCCTGCTAAGCCAAGACAAGTTTCGGCTTCACTTGTGTCTCATCGGCATAAACAGAACTTCTGCTCGAACGGGACATCACGTTTGATCAGTCGTTTGATTGAAACACATAGTGTGTTTTAGTTTTAAGGGATTTGCGTCAAGCCGGCGCTAATCTATTCCGACAATACGTTAGTGTCGGTTTCTGAAGAGGCGAAGCCGAAACGCAACATAGTATGAAATAAGGATTTGTGCCCTCCTGTACAAAGACTGGTTTTTACCAACAAATTTTGACCCTAGTGAGAAATTTTGGTTTTTACCAAATTTTCCTCCTTAGGGTGAAATATAGCATAGTGCTTTCGCATAGGCCTGCTAAGCCAAGACAAGTTTCGGCTTCACTTGTGTCTCATCGGCATAAACAGAACTTCTGCTCGAACGGGACATCACGTTTGATCAGTCGTTTGATTGAAACACATAGTGTGTTTTAGTTTTAAGGGATTTGCGTCAAGCCGGCGCTTATCTATTCCGACAATACGTTAGTGTCGGTTTCTGAAGAGGCGAAGCCGAAACGCAACATAGTATGAAATAAGGATTTGTGCCCTCCTGTACAAAGACTCGTTTTTACCAACAAATTTACACCCTAGTGAGAAATTTTGGTTTTTACCAAATTTTCCTCCTTAGGGTGAAATATAGCATAGTGCTTTCGCATAGGCCTGCTAAGCCAAGACAAGTTTCGGCTTCACTTGTGTCTCATCGGCATAAACAGAACTTCTGCTCGAACGGGACATCACGTTTGATCAGTCGTTTGATTGAAACACATAGTGTGTTTTAGTTTTAAGGGATTTGCGTCAAGCCGGCGCTAATCTATTCCGACAATACGTTAGTGTCGGTTTCTGAAGAGGCGAAGCCGAAACGCAACATAGTATGAAATAAGGATTTGTGCCCTCCTGTACAAAGACTGGTTTTTACCAACAAATTTTCACCCTAGTGAGAAATTTTGGTTTTTACCAAATTTTCCTCCTTAGGGTGAAATATAGCATAGTGCTTTCGCATAGGCCTGCTAAGCCAAGACAAGTTTCGGCTTCACTTGTGTCTCATCGGCATAAACAGAACTTCTGCTCGAACGGGACATCACGTTTGATCAGTCGTTTGATTGAAACACATAGTGTGTTTTAGTTTTAAGGGATTTGCGTCAAACCGGCGCTAATCTATTCCGACAATACGTTAGTGTCGGTTTCTGAAGAGGCGAAGCCGAAACGCAACATAGTATGAAATAAGGATTTGTGCCCTCCTGTACAAAGACTCGTTTTTACCAACAAATTTACACCCTAGTGAGAAATTTTGGTTTTTACCAAATTTTCCTCCTTAGGGTGAAATATAGCATAGTGCTTTCGCATAGGCCTGCTAAGCCAAGACAAGTTTCGGCTTCACTTGTGTCTCATCGGCATAAACAGAACTTCTGCTCGAACGGGACATCACGTTTGATCAGTCGTTTGATTGAAATACATAGTGTGTTTTAGTTTTAAGGGATTTGCGTCAAGCCGGCGCTAATCTATTCCGACAATACGTTAGTGTCGGTTTCTGAAGAGGCGAAGCCGAAACGCAACATAGTATGAAATAAGGATTTGTGCCCTCCTGTACAAAGACTGGTTTTTACCAACAAATTTTCACCCTAGTGAGAAATTTTGGTTTTTACCAAATTTTCCTCCTTAGGGTGAAATATAGCATAGTGCTTTCGCATAGGCCTGCTAAGCCAAGACAAGTTTCGGCTTCACTTGTGTCTCATCGGCATAAACAGAACTTCTGCTCGAACGGGACATCACGTTTGATCAGTCGTTTGATTGAAACACATAGTGTGTTTTAGTTTTAAGGGATTTGCGTCAAGCCGGCGCTAATCTATTCCGACAATACGTTAGTGTCGGTTTCTGAAGAGGCGAAGCCGAAACGCAACATAGTATGAAATAAGGATTTGTGCCCTCCTGTACAAAGACTCGTTTTTACCAACAAATTTACACCCTAGTGAGAAATTTTGGTTTTTACCAAATTTTCCTCCTTAGGGTGAAATATAGCATAGTGCTTTCGCATAGGCCTGCTAAGCCAAGACAAGTTTCGGCTTCACTTGTGTCTCATCGGCATAAACAGAACTTCTGCTCGAACGGGACATCACGTTTGATCAGTCGTTTGATTGAAACACATAGTGTGTTTTAGTTTTAAGGGATTTGCGTCAAGCCGGCGCTAATCTATTCCGACAATACGTTAGTGTCGGTTTCTGAAGAGGCGAAGCCGAAACGCAACATAGTATGAAATAAGGATTTGTGCCCTCCTGTACAAAGACTCGTTTTTACCAACAAATTTACACCCTAGTGAGAAATTTTGGTTTTTACCAAATTTTCCTCCTTAGGGTGAAATATAGCATAGTGCTTTCGCATAGGCCTGCTAAGCCAAGACAAGTTTCGGCTTCACTTGTGTCTCATCGGCATAAACAGAACTTCTGCTCGAACGGGACATCACGTTTGATCAGTCGTTTGATTGAAACACATAGTGTGTTTTAGTTTTAAGGGATTTGCGTCAAGCCGGCGCTAATCTATTCCGACAATACGTTAGTGTCGGTTTCTGAAGAGGCGAAGCCGAAACGCAACATAGTATGAAATAAGGATTTGTGCCCTCCTGTACAAAGACTCGTTTTTACCAACAAATTTACACCCTAGTGAGAAATTTTGGTTTTTACCAAATTTTCCTCCTTAGGGTGAAATATAGCATAGTGCTTTCGCATAGGCCTGCTAAGCCAAGACAAGTTTCGGCTTCACTTGTGTCTCATCGGCATAAACAGAACTTCTGCTCGAACGGGACATCACGTTTGATCAGTCGTTTGATTGAAACACATAGTGTGTTTTAGTTTTAAGGGATTTGCGTCAAGCCGGCGCTAATCTATTCCGACAATACGTTAGTGTCGGTTTCTGAAGAGGCGAAGCCGAAACGCAACATAGTATGAAATAAGGATTTGTGCCCTCCTGTACAAAGACTGGTTTTTACCAACAAATTTTCACCCTAGTGAGAAATTTTGGTTTTTACCAAATTTTCCTCCTTAGGGTGAAATATAGCATAGTGCTTTCGCATAGGCCTGCTAAGCCAAGACAAGTTTCGGCTTCACTTGTGTCTCATCGGCATAAACAGAACTTCTGCTCGAACGGGACATCACGTTTGATCAGTCGTTTGATTGAAACACATAGTGTGTTTTAGTTTTAAGGGATTTGCGTCAAGCCGGCGCTAATCTATTCCGACAATACGTTAGTGTCGGTTTCTGAAGAGGCGAAGCCGAAACGCAACATAGTATGAAATAAGGATTTGTGCCCTCCTGTACAAAGACTCGTTTTTACCAACAAATTTACACCCTAGTGAGAAATTTTGGTTTTTACCAAATTTTCCCCCTTAGGGTGAAATATAGCATAGTGCTTTCGCATAGGCCTGCTAAGCCAAGACAAGTTTCGGCTTCACTTGTGTCTCATCGGCATAAACAGAACTTCTGCTCGAACGGGACATCACGTTTGATCAGTCGTTTGATTGAAATACATAGTGTGTTTTAGTTTTAAGGGATTTGCGTCAAGCCGGCGCTAATCTATTCCGACAATACGTTAGTGTCGGTTTCTGAAGAGGCGAAGCCGAAACGCAACATAGTATGAAATAAGGATTTGTGCCCTCCTGTACAAAGACTGGTTTTTACCAACAAATTTTCACCCTAGTGAGAAATTTTGGTTTTTACCAAATTTTCCTCCTTAGGGTGAAATATAGCATAGTGCTTTCGCATAGGCCTGCTAAGCCAAGACAAGTTTCGGCTTCACTTGTGTCTCATCGGCATAAACAGAACTTCTGCTCGAACGGGACATCACGTTTGATCAGTCGTTTGATTGAAACACATAGTGTGTTTTAGTTTTAAGGGATTTGCGTCAAGCCGGCGCTAATCTATTCCGACAATACGTTAGTGTCGGTTTCTGAAGAGGCGAAGCCGAAACGCAACATAGTATGAAATAAGGATTTGTGCCCTCCTGTACAAAGACTCGTTTTTACCAACAAATTTACACCCTAGTGAGAAATTTTGGTTTTTACCAAATTTTCCTCCTTAGGGTGAAATATAGCATAGTGCTTTCGCATAGGCCTGCTAAGCCAAGACAAGTTTCGGCTTCACTTGTGTCTCATCGGCATAAACAGAACTTCTGCTCGAACGGGACATCACGTTTGATCAGTCGTTTGATTGAAACACATAGTGTGTTTTAGTTTTAAGGGATTTGCGTCAAGCCGGCGCTAATCTATTCCGACAATACGTTAGTGTCGGTTTCTGAAGAGGCGAAGCCGAAACGCAACATAGTATGAAATAAGGATTTGTGCCCTCCTGTACAAAGACTGGTTTTTACCAACAAATTTTCACCCTAGTGAGAAATTTTGGTTTTTACCAAATTTTCCTCCTTAGGGTGAAATATAGCATAGTGCTTTCGCATAGGCCTGCTAAGCCAAGACAAGTTTCGGCTTCACTTGTGTCTCATCGGCATAAACAGAACTTCTGCTCGAACGGGACATCACGTTTGATCAGTCGTTTGATTGAAACACATAGTGTGTTTTAGTTTTAAGGGATTTGCGTCAAGCCGGCGCTAATCTATTCCGACAATACGTTAGTGTCGGTTTCTGAAGAGGCGAAGCCGAAACGCAACATAGTATGAAATAAGGATTTGTGCCCTCCTGTACAAAGACTGGTTTTTACCAACAAATTTTCACCCTAGTGAGAAATTTTGGTTTTTACCAAATTTTCCTCCTTAGGGTGAAATATAGCATAGTGCTTTCGCATAGGCCTGCTAAGCCAAGACAAGTTTCGGCTTCACTTGTGTCTCATCGGCATAAACAGAACTTCTGCTCGAACGGGACATCACGTTTGATCAGTCGTTTGATTGAAACACATAGTGTGTTTTAGTTTTAAGGGATTTGCGTCAAGCCGGCGCTAATCTATTCCGACAATACGTTAGTGTCGGTTTCTGAAGAGGCGAAGCCGAAACGCAACATAGTATGAAATAAGGATTTGTGCCCTCCTGTACAAAGACTGGTTTTTACCAACAAATTTTCACCCTAGCGACAAATTTTGGTTTTTACCAAATTTTCCTCCTTAGGGTGAAATATAGCATAGTGCTTTCGCATAGGCCTGCTAAGCCAAGACAAGTTTCGGCTTCACTTGTGTCTCATCGGCATAAACAGAACTTCTGCTCGAACGGGACATCACGTTTGATCAGTCGTTTGATTGAAACACATAGTGTGTTTTAGTTTTAAGGGATTTGCGTCAAGCCGGCGCTAATCTATTCCGACAATACGTTAGTGTCGGTTTCTGAAGAGGCGAAGCCGAAACGCAACATAGTATGAAATAAGGATTTGTGCCCTCCTGTGCAAAGACTGGTTTTTACCAACAAATTTTCACCCTAGTGAGAAATTTTGGTTTTTACCAAATTTTCCTCCTTAGGGTGAAATATAGCATAGCAATTATAGATGTTAGACTAGCTCATGGTTTTAGTTATACTCCCAAAGCCGGCTGTTTGTAGTTCAAATTGCTGTAGTTTAGGAAAAAGTAAATCACACGTTAAACACACGAAAAATATAACTAAATATCACCGCATAAAACATTCATTTCGTGGTGACGAATCCTAGACCTATACATGCCCTTCAATCCAACTACGTAATATGCAAATTCCCATATGGGAAAATTTTGGACAATACCAAATTTTTTGTGCATAAGGACACAAGACCTTACATAAAGTATGGTTTTTGTTTTAGTGTTTCGGATTCTCCTCGTCAGTAACTAACACCAACTGGGTGTCTCGTTAGACGATGTATCTAAACTAGTACCCAAATTAGCACTAGTAAGACACTAAAATCCAAAAAGTCACACGTTTTGCGTGAACACTAAACAACTGGCTTATACCGAGTGATGTCTCGATAGTAAGCACAGAAGTTCTCTTTGCCGACGAGGAATATGAACCGAAGCTGTCTTTTGGTTTGAAGAACAAACACCTGGAACTACTCCGTAATAGCAATGGAAGCACCGCTGAGTCGGTGGCCTTCCTTAAGTAGGCATTATATCAACATTTCCAGCCATATCCTAAGTATCGGTGAAGATGGTCGTGGCCGGCAATGACCATTCTCATGTTATTGGTTCGCTGAACTCAAAAGAGATAAAGTTTATTCCCGATCATTTATCTTACAAGCAAGATGAGTTAAACTACATATTGAATACTTTACGGTGACGTCACAAATGAACTTAGTGTTCATTTTTGACAGTTCGCTTGTACTGTTTACATGGACTTAGAAAAATTCTTTACAATTTGCTTCGAGCGAATCTAGTCATCCACAAATTTTTCTAAGTCTATGTAAACAGTACAATCGAACTGTCAAGAAAAGTGAGGTTAACTGTTCCAGTAAAGAACCTAATTGAATAATCCATGTGCAGTTGTGTTAGTACGAGATTGAGGTTAAATCGGGTGGAATTTTTGCCAAATGAGGTTAACTCAGATAACCTCAGATGGCGAATTGAATACATCGCGTTATATGTGTGTTGTTTATACACATTGCAACTGTGTAGGTGTCCTAGACGTCAAATAAGTCAATAGGCAACATGATAATCGTTAGTATGCAATCTACGAATCGCACCGTGCTTCATAATGCAACGCAACTTCTAATCCCAGTCCTAGTTTTACACAGGGCTGGGGTTCGAAGTGCTCAAGAACCCCCCACCCCTCCCGACTGCCATTCATCTAACGGCACGGGTCTCGTCACATCTTATATTGGGGCATAAGTTTTTCGGTACGAGCTTTGAGGCCGCCCGTCTCATTCCGCTGCTACACCAGAAGGCTGATAACATCCAGCCGACGCGGGTCCAACGTCCTCGATAGACTCACGTGGAGGCATGAGAAAGGAAACTTGTGAGTACTATGTTATCTCATTATTTCACCGTTCAGCTGTTGTTAGTTGCCTCTAACGACATGGGAACAGAAACCCAGTGGGTCAATTCTTTGCTGAAATACTGCGAGAGATATCAGCCGCCGGATATCACATGACATAAAAAAGCAACATACTCATCCGGTCCTTGTACCTGCTGATATGTAAAACATTTAAACTGAGCATGAAGAATCAGATGGCAGTCTACAAAAACAAAAATCTATCCTACTATCGAGAATGTAGTAGGGGAGCCCGGGGCTAGTTGGCGGTTGGGGTAAGTTGGCGGAATCCCTTTTCTCTGTTTCTATTAGACATATAGCTTCTCTTGTTTATCTTAAGTTGTGTGAAACCCGTTATCCAATGTGGTTTTGTTGCAAAACGATTTGTTTGGTGGAAATTGTGGGTGATATTGTGTTTTCGAGCATACCAAGTAAATTTTCTTAATTCTAAATACTTTGCGTTATTTAGGGTAATTTGCAATCTATTTCCCGAATGATTATATTTTTCGATAGCGCATGAAAAGAGCCTTCAGTATCCGTATAGATATTATATCTATCCACAAACAAAAGTTATTTTTTAAATGGTTTTTTATAAAATATGCGGTTGGGGTAAGTTGGCGGTGCCGCTCGCGGGGCAAGTTGGCGGTAGTATTTACGGTGAAAAAATAGTCATCAAACATTTTTATTTCTGGAATTCACACCAAAGTAAGGAAATCTCTTTCTTGTGTATCTCGTCAATGCAGGACACATTTACTTGATTCTCCATTTGATTGCTTATTTTTTGGCGTATCTATACATACCGCCAACTTACACCAGGGCCGGGGTAAGTTGGCGGGTTTTCCGCGTCACATATTTTAGTCTCTAAAAATCGAGACAATGCATCAAACTTTTTAATAAAATTCAGAGATGTTGCCAACAGTCTGCCCTTCCATGCCACGTGTTCTATTTTGCGAAATCTTCCTACATCAAAGCGGTAAAAAATGAAAACTGAAAACACCGCCAACTAGTTCCGGCCTCCCCTACCCATATGAAGGGATTGTGCCAGGACACATAGACTGAGGCTTAAGCGTATAAAAATTCTTCCCTCCTGGACGAGAACTAGTGAGGTACATGAATTAGCCTCCCTGAATACCCTAGGTTCCAACAATTTTGCGCAAAGTTAAGAGAGAGATGCCTCACCTCAGAAATAGCAATAAATCAAAATATGAATGTATTCATTTGAAGTTAGTTTTAAGGTAAATTGTCTTTAATAATTAAATTACCACCATACGACAATGGCACAAGAAGAAAAAAGTCCCAAAAGCTAACTAAACAGAAAATATTATGAAAACATAGAGGAACAAAGATACAAAACACAACATAAAATAAACAAAATTTATACAAAAAAAGAAAATCTGTATGCTACTTTCCAGCTGTCAGGAATGGAAATAATTGCTTCTGCTAGTGGCACGTTACGAAACAAACTGTTTCATCCACCAGCCGTGTCCAGCGTCGCGGTATTGTACAGTTTTGAGGGGATGCTTCGTTCGCTCCAAACAGCTCCATATGAATGATAGTAGAAATAAATCTGTATCGAATCTACATTTAAAACTTTTCATAATTTAATTGTTCGGTTGGTCCGCCATACTGACGGCTCTGATCGAGATGAGTTGAAAATTTTCACCTTTCCGAGTTGTTTCGAAAGGTTTTTTAAAACCTAGCTGCAATGCATGTCATATTTGCATATTTAGCTGAACGTTGCTGCACATATTGTCAACCAAATGGCGAAGAAATTAATTAATTCCATACAGAACAACAAAAGATAAAAACGTTCATAACGTTACACGACTTTTCTTCCGAAATTTAGAAAAGGGCAGGTCATAATTCACGATAAAATAGTTCAAAATCCTCAGGAATATATGAACAAGCTGTACCCCACCGATATTGAACGGCGTGCAGAACAGAAAGAGAATACCCACTAGGCCCGATAACTCGCATTATTTGAAGGCAAAACTAATAAAACCACAAAACAATTTTGCTCTGAACCCAGGAAATTTCTTTTTTAGTGCAATTGGTTACACTGTGGAGTCAACTAACTATATTTATTTGGACACCTATAATGTTTCTTTTGAATACAGTAATTTAGCAAGTTTACGATTCTCCTAACGATTTGCGCTTAAGTGTAACACAACATTAGTTGTAATCATTGAATAAACCTTAATTGAATGATAAAACTATATACTTATGCATGATCAATATTCTCGAAAGCAAGTGAAAATGAATAGGATGAAAAGTATGTATATTGGAAGACGGTGGATTGTTTTACTATAAATATTTCTATTTCTTCTGGAAGACATGGTTTCAATAAATGTATAGATAACGACTAGATAATTAAAAATGTTGAAAACAGTTCAGTACTCACTATAGCAGTAACGGTTGTGAACTCATCAGGACCGCCCAGTTATATTGTTTGATTTTTATGCTTATTCGTCTACTCTCCTGCGATTTTCTTTTACAATAGGGGTGATAAATATATTATAACCGCTTGATTACATTGTTTTTGTTTTATTGTCAATACACGATTAATTGATGCCATCTTTTTGTTCTGTTCTCGTGCGATCTTTTTTTTAATTTTGCGCTCTCTATAGTAACGATGTTCATTTATTGCATTTTTATGTATATGTAATACGTTTCATTCAAACCTTCAGTTACTAGCTATTTGCGGTCAACTCATTCTACTAAATGTAATCTATTAGATTGCAGAGAACTCCTCTGCATCCTTCGGAAGACAGTTGGATTAACTGGTTTACTCTCCTGTTTGACTCTCATCACAAGTAGGAAGACAATGATCATTTTGTTTGAATCTTAAGTGGTACAATTTGATTTGCCTTATTTGTTATATTCTAGATTGTTTTTGGGTAATATACACTGGTTTTCAGATATGTCTTACTGGTAAACGCATGCAGTTAATTTCCAATTAACTCAAACAATAATTATATTCCACTAAGGAAAGTAGGTAGTAATAGTAGTAGTAAGCTTAACAACTATACATAATTGCGTCATCAAAGGAATTATCGGTAATTTTCACAACATACTTTTTTGGGGAAGATTCTTAGAATGGAAGACCAATCTCGAACGCTTTGATCAGGGCGCTGCCGGAATCGTAGATTCCAACGACGCCGAACAGAACGCCCAGAAAGATAATGAAGTAATTGTATGCCCGCTCCCTCTGATCTAACAGATGTCCTCGTAATTTCAAATGGAAGTAGCATGGCCAAATGAAACTCAACATCGTGCCAGTGAAACTTCCAATGAAGCCCATCAAGATCGAGAAGTGCGGAATGAAAATAGCCATCATGATGGTTCCAAGAATAACACTCAATCGCCATGCAAGACCCCAGACTTTCAGATCACCATCGAGTTCCCAAACAACGGGAAACATGGTCTTAGGCTTTCCACGAAAGAATGCGCGTTCAAGTAATTCGCAAGCGGCAAAAAATGGCAGTGGGTAGCTGAGGATCGCTTTGATCACCAGACAAAAGTTGACTAAACCCTTGAAAGCCGGCGAGTGCAGATTGTTCGTGATTACCTGCTGAGTGTCATTCTGGAACGTCAGAAAGCAAATATAGCCAAAAAGAGCCTTGAATGCGGCCGCAGCGATATGCGACCAATCCAGCATCCAGTTGAATTTAGAACGGTCCTCCATGTTTCCTTCGAGCGTCGGTAGAAAGATCTGCGACGTGTAGGAGAAGACAATAACACCAAGCGAGATTGGAAAGTTTTCGAAATCCATTCGCCACTTGACCTTACTCCAGCCCCAGTCGCCGATCTCCAGCAGGCAGTAGCCAACAATGATAGCATTGATCAACAAATGCGACATTGTACACCAGAACGACAGCAACGAGACATGGTGAAGCGATTTTAGGAAAGCCAATGGTAACAGAAAGATCCCGCACAACATCATCCACGACCTGGTGTCTAGCGCACCATCGGGGAACGATCCGGCCATCAAATCACCGCAAACGACCACGTACAGAATGCAGGTCATCAGCAGTTCGATGATTTGCGCTATACTTACGACTCGTGCTCCTACCTTTTTGCCGAAACAGACCTTCGCGATGGCTACGTAGCTATCCCGTACACGTACTGGCTCGCCGGTTTGCGGATCCGGCTCGTACAAACATTGGACCAGTATCTTTCCAGTGTAGCAGCAGATGTGCGCGATTCCAACCATGGCGATGATGGCCCAATAACCGCCGCGGAGCACAGCGAAGGGAAGCGAGACGATGAACATGCCCTGTGAAGAATCGGTTCAGGTTACTATGTAAATTTGTGTTGATGCATTAATAATGAACTCAAGGTAAACGGATCTGTATGTTGTATTACCTGTCGTAAATCAATGTGCTAGCTGTGATGTGTTATGGATTGGAATATAATGTAATTAGAGTGCAGCTGTTCACCTGGAACGTTTGGAGTTGTTGGCCAAAATTTCCCAGGTAACTACCGAGCATTAGTACATGAAGTAAAGTAGCATATTACTTGTGATTAAGGTGCTGCTTGCAGTATATTAGCACTTTGAATGCTTGATTGTTGCGAAATATCTCATACAAAGCTATTTAAGTTCTTCTTGTCAGTAATTAGCATTTCAATTGCACAGCAACCCCAAACAAGCATTGCCAGTGCCTCGAACTTTTTTTGATTGGTGCACTAAAAATTTGGTGCACTCGGAAAAAGCTATTTAAATGCTAGAATTTGTTTTGAATCAAGAACGACTCACTTACAAAAAATGGAAAATATTATCAAAAGCGGATCATATATCCGGAATTTGAAGCAATAGCATGTTGTATGCAAAATTCGCTCAATAATCTGGATCTCGTTTCTTCACTGAATAACATTCGTCTACCTTCAACAAGTTCATCAGAAAACCAATCAGAATGTGTCCAATTCTAGTGAAAATTACTATAATTTCCGCTCAGAATATTTTTAAGGGGTTATATACAAAGTTGTGGCGAAAAAGTGAGTTGAGTATAAAAAACTTATCAATGAGTTCGTGATTTTTTTAAAGCGTTTTTTTTTTAATTTTATTTGAAAAAGCAAAAGACAGCTCGTTGGTAGTGCTATCGAAGTTCGAAAAACAAGTTGAATTAAAAAAAAATATTGAAGGTCGGCGGATTTATGGCCCATCCCCCGAAGCGTGTTTTTTGGCAGAGGTTTGCGGTGAACGCTCTCCAAGCCGAACTGCTCAACTGAAATCAAAAAAGTAAAAAGATTATTGAAGGAAAATGTATTGTGGTGTACTTGAACGGATCGGTTTCTGAATAATTTTTTTCTGCAAAAAAACATGTTAACCAAAAAATTGAGTTTTGGGGTGTTCAAAATTTTAAACAAAAATTCATGGCAAAGAGTCAAAAAAATTTGGATGAAAAAGTTTCCGTTCAAGTACATGAGAATGTAAATACAAACAATTCAAAAAAAATATGCAAATCGGATGAATAGTATTTGAGATATCACGTTCACTGCAACGGTACTTTTCAAACAACTTAGTTCTGAGATAATTGTGTTTAAAGTTTTGTGTTAACTTCATACGCGGAAGAACAAGCGCGCTGCGCGGGGCTGTAGTTTGAAATCTAGTGCTCCGATCTGGATGAAATTTCGCACAGATATTTTCAAAAGTATGTACTTTCAGAATATTCAATAATACTTTTTTCGATTTTTTGAGTTCCAACTTTGTATAACCCCTTAATACTTTCCTGGCTATGGTTCAAATGAAGACGATGCAAATAACTAAATGAGAGCTTGTTAAAAAATCATTCTACGTTATATCTTCTTGTATCACATATTTCACAATATGATCACGTACTGTCAGTTGACAACAAGATTTCCTTGAAACCTTCAATCAAACGAGCTGTCAGAACACTCAGCGAGGCTTCAAGATCTACAAGCGTAACCAGTACCAGTATGGATGCGGTACATACGTTTTGGTTATCCAAGAACTTTCTGAAATACAGAACTTAAGGTCTGCAAGCGTAATAAGTAACAGGTTGATGATCTTTTTTTTCTCTTAATACTCCTTGAGGTTCATGGCATCTAATTCAATATAGTGTAAAGTTTAATTAACTTCACAGCGGCGTAGCCGGTAGGAGAGGAAGAGGGGGGGCGTTGTTTGATAAAAATCGCTGATTTTTCGAAGATACTTAAATTTAGTAAATTTCACAAACAAGCATTCTCACAGATGCCATTCCAGTCTACAAACAAACAGAATCAATTCATAACAGCTTTAATTTGAACGCTATATGAATACAGCATATCGAGATATAAAACGATATGTAGAACATTTTCGTAAACCAGGTCTCTTAAACAAATGATTATTTATTGTAAGATTCCGAGACTCGTGCCTGTGGACAGAATATTAATTTTATTGTTTATAAACAGCGGAAGTTATTTGGGTATTAGTATATGATCAATCTTACGTATACAGTAATATCCGAATAACTTTTTTAAATGTTTTCTTTCACATATAATCTCATATATTTTGCTACCCTGGATACACGAAGTATTCATGTCTTCATTAAAGTTGTTTGAAATTTCATTTTCGAAATCTTTGGTGAAACTTAAAGTCTCGAAATACATTTGCTTGAAGAGTAAATTATCCATAATTACTTTTTGGTGGATGGCGATTTATCAAAGATGTGCTAATTCACGTAGTAAAATTCTTCAGAGATACTAAACTTCCAAAGTTAACTATTCTTGTAAATATAAACAAGTTAATTCGTCATTTTATAAAATAATTACGAATAGTGCCGAATGTAAAATGGAGAATGCATGATTTGATTTGAGTGCGCTTCCAGGTGAGCGCGTCACCCTTGAAACATCTTTGGCATATTACAATTCTTTTGTCGTTAATCCTTAAATACATGGGCCGCGCACAGTTTATTCAAAATATCACCTGGCATCCTTGCTCGTTTTTATCGAGGAGGGACAAAAACATGGACTGTATCATTGTGTGTTCTGGTTACATTGCAATACAATTATTAATAACAAATCTAGAGAAAATTTTCAATAGGACGTAAGTAACATTGAGAGCCTCTCTTTGTTTACATTCTCTTTCGTTTATTACGACGTCATTTCAACACTTTGTACAAATTTTCCAGTACATATCGAAAGCCGACGGCTTTGACTAGAATATTATGCAAAGAGTAGAGCAGTAAATGTTGAAATGGTCGAGTAATGAACAGAAGAGAAAGACCCCAAAGAGAATCTCTCATTGTTACTTACGTCCTATTGAAAATTTTCTCTAGAAATATCTTAAACCTAAATGAAGGTATTCGCCAGCTGGTATGCGCCCCGCTTGTTTGTATGCCGATGATTCCAAAAAATGATCGGAGTACTTTTATAACAAAGCAACACCAAACCCCCAAAAAGTCTTCAAAAGTCAACTATCGAAAGTAAAAAATCTGATCGAGACAATTTTCACTTAAAACACCAGTTTACGCTTTTTTAGAAATTGGTCTTGAATAAAGTTTGATCCGCCATTTTAGACCCACAGACCCAAAAAAGTGGTTTTCAACTTCATTCAGAAAATACGTTATTCTTATTAATATTCTTTAACTACTCATAGTGCTATATTGTACGCATCCAAACTTTTTTTTTACGAATACTTTAAGTGACTTTTTGTCATGCTACATATTAGGGCATTGCGAAAAAACTATTTCTTGAAAGTCATGACAGATTATTCATGAATGCATTCAGGCCCCGTGAACTTATTGATGATTCTCAGCATATTGGTCTAGCTTTACAATTTGTGGCTTCGAAATAGTTTTTTGCAAGATCTCAGCATTTTCTCGTCAACCATTTAACAGAACTCAGAATATTAATCATGAATTCGTGAACTGGTTCATGATTCCTAGTATATTAGTCACGATTTACCATACGTGCTCATGAAAGAGTTCACAAAATTATAAAATACACTTTTATGATGTAGTTCTTCGAAATTTGCATGGTCGTGACAGAATTTGAAAAATTATTCATGAAATTAAATTAAATGGTTTTAAACAATTTTATCCTCATTGAAGAAAAAATAGTTTTTACCTAAATTTCTCCACCAAGGAGAAATATAGCATAGTGCATTCATGGATTCATTTTTGCTACGTGAACTTTTTTATGAAATGTAAATCACTTGTGCCCAGCTGCTAGTGAGAAATAATAGGTACGAGCAGGAGAAGAAAACTACAAGGACCTCGAACGTCGAATTCAGTGTGATTAGAGTTAAAAATAATCGAAGCTCTTTTTTGACGGCTGAAAATGAACCTGTTGCGACTCGCGGTGAATAGAAAAAATATTCATTCAACTATACATCTTATTCATTCAGTTGAATCACAGACTAACAGACATAACACTATGAGGGAATTCCCACAAAAACATCGATCCGGCAATTTTCCCAGAACACTAGCTTCACCTTTTATTCACAGTCCCAAACACTCATTTGCTGATGGGTTACCCCTCAGGTTTGGGAACAATTTTTCACAAGTGGTCTATCCCCTATATGCCTGTTCATATGTCAGTGGCGCCATAATTTCAAATGTGGCCACAGTCCCAACTACAAATATATTTAAAATGATCGTTAAA
This sequence comes from Topomyia yanbarensis, assembly GCF_030247195.1. Lineage (NCBI taxonomy): Eukaryota > Metazoa > Arthropoda > Insecta > Diptera > Culicidae > Topomyia > Topomyia yanbarensis. The sequence goes on along the minus strand of NC_080672.1, from coordinate 115,439,947 downwards.
GCGGGCGAAGTATTGTTTTCGAGTGTTATGTCTGTTAGTCTGTGGTTGAATATCGTACAATATATTCATTACACTAATTATCTAGGAAAATGTTTTTAAATGCCGATAGATTATATGAAACAACAATCATCGTCGCTGCTGCACGGTCGCTTCGTGCAATAATCGGAGCCGAATGAAAATCTGCATGTATGAATGGGCGGTTTGTTTGTTTGACGTGTTCAGCTGCGTCACTGAATATTAAAAATGAATGCGGCTGAATATGATCAATTTTCATTCAATGAATTTGAATATTTTTAACTCTGAGTGTGATGCCCGAAAAAAATAGTTCATAAACCGCCGATCGGCTACGCTTTTATGATCCAAACCAATCAACACGAATCACTCTACTTCGCGCGAAAAATTCGAGAGTGAAATTGAATACTTTACACTGACGTCACAAATGAACTCGATGTTCATGTTTGACAGTTCGCTTGTACTGTTTACATGGACTCAGAAAAATTCTTTACGATTTGCTTCGAGCGAATCTAGTCGTTCACAAATTTTTCTAAGTCCATGTAAACAGTACTAGTGAACTGTCAAGAAAAGTGAGGTTAACTGCGTCAATAAAAAACCTAATATCTCGATGACACGAAGAGGAACTACGAAATTCGCGACAAAGGTCCTGGAATGATGAACATAAATTATACTACTCTGCCAGAAAAATCCGGTAGTAAACTCATAAACATTAAGGTTAAAACAAATCAGTGCACTACCAAATTATGAATTAGAATCATAGAAAACCAACCATATTTAATACACAACCACAATAACACTACCCACGGTTTGTATAATAGAACAATATTATGACAAAAAAATAAGCATCGCTTAATTGTTCATTATTGAATGAAAGAAACTTTTACCTTTAATTTAAAACTAATTCGGAAATAATCCACCGAGGGATCCAGAACAAATTTTTTTTTAGTTCAAATCTAAATATCATGATTTATGAAACATACTATATTAGGCTGTCCCAAAAAAAAAATCGATGTGCGAAAAGTCATGGTGCTCAACCCTATAATGAAAGATGAGCATATTTTAAGCACTTTTGTAGAACAAATCAAGTTTCTAAAAAATCATCTAGAGGTTCCACAAATGCGATTTATGAAAAATAACCATTTTTGAGTAAAATTGTCGTATACAAGCGGTTTTCGCAAGAGGGTGAATGTTTTGACGTTTCTTTGAAAAATGAATGAAGCCAACATAAGCTGGCTTCCTGGCTCGGATAGTTGCCAAAAATGACAGCGAACACGCTTTAAGCAGCGTTCACATTGCTAAGAGCCAATATTGTTAACTCGACCTGAAACTTGTCGAATGCAAACAAACTTCATTTTGATGTACTTAACTGGAATACAGGTAAAAAAGAGTTCGGAGTTTATGGAGAATAAGCAATGCAAGAAAAATCTCATATATTGTTATTATTTATTTATTTTGACTCCCACTTTCAAACAGTGTTGTGCAGTTCATGTGAATTGACCTTAAACATTTTAAACATAGCTAGCGCTACTGGTATTTGGTGGCAGCTTCAGGCAACAAACAGTTTTCACGGGGCTGGGTTTTCGTAATTTTTTCGAAGTCCGATTATTTTTTAAATATTTTTTTTATTTTTCTGTGGACCTTGGAGAATAAATTCCATTTAAAAGTTTTTCACAGAAAGTGCTTATATCAATGATAGAACAAAACGATCAATGATTAAACAAAGCGAGAACAATATTTTTTAGTCAATTTTGAAGAAAATTCTCACAAATCAATATTTTTTTCATTAAACCAAAGGCATGTATTAGAAAGTACTATTCATTACGAAAGTTTTCGTGAATAAATATTGTAAAAATTCGGTCGGGAGGCTGAGATATAGCATTTTTAGTAAATGCTTTCAAACCATGAAACTTTGTCACATTTTTTTTAATTGATCAATATCTCAACCTTAACTTGACCAGTGTAGGCATTTTGGGTGTCAAACAAAAAGGATTTCTCTCTACCTTACAAAATTTTTCCATATGTGGATTTGACCATCTTATTCTAAGGTAGTTATTGAGATATTTATGGAATTGTGCATGATCAACAACTTTTTCGAATAAAAAGTGATAACTTTAATGATGCTATAACCAGTATAACATTCACAAAGTCTTGTAATAAAACACTTAAATATAATTTTAGGAACGTGTCCACTAGACTGCCCAGAAAAATAATGAATTTTTGAAAACTCAATCGGCCCACTCCTGATTCGATTCATAATCCCACCAGGAGTTCTTGCACCAAATTTGAAGCAAATCGGTCAAGTCTAGCTACCGGACCAACGTGCCTGAAGTTTGTATGAGATTTTTCGACAATTTACATGGAGAAAACCCACTAACACGCATTTTTGCCGCTAGGTGGCACTGTATGCATTGTATAATGACTGTAAGTGAAAATAAGAAAGATAATTTAATTGTCTAGAACTTTGTCGAAGACTGCTAGTTAATCCGGCTTTGTTGAAAGAAGTTATTAAAATTTTAACGAAGTGATGTCTGAGTCAGTTTTCTATGGGGCCTAGCAGTGCATGGTTGTGTATCAGTACTTGATTCCCACGAACTATACATTTTTGTGAAATAACTGTTAGGTTTAGCTCAATAGTATGTTCAGAAGAATTATACCACATAATACGAGTTATGTTTTGGTTGGAAAATTTTAGTTTCAACTATGACCGCATAGAGGGCGCCAACGCTAACTTTTCATAGAAGAAAGATATAATATCAAGATGTTCGGGAGAATTATTGCAAAATGCTTTTTCTACAACTTTGTGGAAGACACCTAATTTCTATCTCTCTCCGTTGAAAAGTTAGTGTTGGCGCCCTCTATGCGGTACAATGTGGATCTAAAATTTTCTAACCAAAACATGACTCCTATTATTTACTACAATTCTTCTGAACATACTATTGAGCTAAATCTAACGGTTATTTCACAAAAATGATTAGTTCGTACGAATCGAGTACTGATGCACAACCATGCACTGCTAGGCCCTATGGAAAACTGACTCAGGCATCGCGTCGCTAAAAGTTTAATAACTTCTTTTAACAAAGCCGGATTCACTAGCAGTCTTCGACAAAATTGTAGACAATTAAATTATCTTTCTTATTTTCACTTACAGTGATACTACGATGGGAACAGTGCCACCTACCGGCGAAAATGTGAGCTAGTGGCTTTTCTCCATGTAAATTGTCGAAAAATCTCATACAAACTTCAGGCACGTTGGTCCAGTAGCTAGACTCGTCCGATTTTCTTCAAATTTGGAACAAGTACTCCTAGTGGGACTAGAAATCGACTCAGGGGTGGGCCGATAGGGGTCATTTTTTCCTGTCACTCTAGTGTCCACTGGAAAACAGACAGAGAAAGAATGACAGGAACGGTGAGAATGAAGAAACTTCAGCTCTAGTATTTCCATAGAGGGTCGCTTTGGGGAGATCTGTTTTTTCCAGCATTTGTTGTTTTTTTCTTGCGCTTTAATTAGTTTATAAAGTGGTTTGCCCGTTTTTATCGCCATTGGAAAAAGAGCTATGTTCAATCAAAAAACGTGAATATCTCCACACATACTAGCGATAGCAAGTTTCCGTCTTCGGCAAAGTAATGCAGTTTAATACTCCAAACAATATTCTAGAACTGGAAAAAATCTAGAACTTATAAGGAAAAAACTTTTTAAGGGGCCTTTAACCAATAATGCCCTTTATCTCTAAAAATTTAAAAGATAGAGAGTCTTCAAGTAAAATGTTTGTAACGAGTTTCTCTACAACTTTGCTGAAAGAAGTGTTTGTCTATCTGAATCATTGGCGAAAATTTCGTAACTTACTATTAGGGGGATTAATCATCAATCCGATAAGGCAGAAAGAAGGGGAGTTCTACTCCAAGAAACTTTATTGAAGACACCATTATGCTAAAGTCAACCGTTTTGACGCAATCTAAAAAAACCCTTTTTTGCTCTTTGGGACCACTGTGGGTTCCGGTTATTCTTTCTCTTTCTGTGTTCCAGTGAACACGTTCCTAAAAACCCCTGAAAAAGGAAAAAAGAAAAACAAAGACTCACATCAAAACAAGGAATATATACTCAAATTGATACCATTTTATATGTTATCGAATACATATGGCATGATTGATTATTTTGGCCCCTTCTTCTTTTGGCGATAGTTAGCCAAATTGAATTGGAAAAATAAAAATGTTCGTCGACCCTCGGTGGATTATTTTCAAACAAGTCCTAAATTAAAGGTAAGTAGATCTGCTATCGAATAGCGAAAGATTCAGCAATGCTTATTTTTTGTAATAAGGTCATTTTATATACACACCGTGTACCAAACATTCGAGTTAAGCATCATGTAATTTTTGGTGTAAACAAGTTTTGTGGTAAGACGAATATTTTCATGAATACGGGGTTTATTATTCGTGATTTCGGGAGGTTGGTCACGATTTTCATAGATGGTTCATTTTACGAAATCGTCATTTACTCGAAAGTATGAACATTGATTATTTACGTATGGTTACCTGAAAAATCATTTGAAGAATAAAAATTTCAAGAGAATCGCTCCAGTAAATTTTGAGTTACGATTGCACCGTGTTTGAATATTCTAACAAGATTTTAATGAGCATCGGAAGCTAAACATTTGGCAGCTTCAAGAGTTGCGAGAGAAGCAGCTATATTGATCAAAACAAGTTTGTTTGTTTTGGCTCGGACAGTTTTTAGGGATAATAGATTTAAAATCCTACATGCGCTAGAAAGAGTTGGGCATGAAAGGGTTAACTAAGCTATGATTCCGCATTTAAATCGTGTACTTCGTTGCAGTTGATCTCACCTGAATTGCATTGGTAACATTCCATGCCGCTTGATATTCGTTGATTTTATACCCTCCGGGTGCTTCACCTTCGCAACCGCCGGCAAATGTACTATCGGACCCAAACGATTGAACACTGCCTTGCCTGTAAAGTTCATCAATAAAACACGGTGTTCTTTCTTCAGGATCATGATAACTGAAACCATACCTGGGGTAGCCTCCAGCTTGATAGCCATTCTCAAAATCTCTTGGCTGATTGAACCCTGTCTCCTGATATTGACCGGCCGTCGGTTGATCCGTCCCTTCTTGGTAGTACGCTTTCGGGTTGGTGAACGGGTTTAATGGGTTCATTTCGGTAGTCCCACCAGTGTCTCCTAGAATGTCGATTCATATGTATTGATCGGAAGCTAAACTAACCAGACGAGCTGAAAGTTACCATCGGAATCAGCAAAGTGCACATTCTGTGGCCGTGGAGGAACCTGCGGTGGTGCCCGCATGCTTGCTCCCGGTGCTACGTTCTCACCGCCGGGCTGCTCGTAGTCATTCTGCTTGTTCTTTGACGGGATTGTCTGACGAGCGGTTTGCAGGGCCACGTTCAGGACATTCTTCACCGGTGGCAGAGGCGCTGCACGCAGTGCGTTGAGGAAAGACATCTTTCTTCGTCTTTTATTTGGTTTTTTATCTTTTTATTAAGATAAAGTTTTTTCACTAAATAATTAATAATATATCACTATGCTCTAGTTTGTTTCTGGAAGACTTTCAGTGATTTTACTGATAACTGTTTTGTTTTGCTACATGCGCCTCACCCACGTCTCATGTCGATGAAGATATCCCTACATAAAACGAAATGGTATTAGTCTCTTAGCTGCTATATTTACTTGCAAAATATATAACGGAGAATTTTTTTTTCAACTTTCTATAAATCAAACCTAAAATGGATTATCATTCCTTCTATGCGTGCATTATGTTAGACTTCGTCACGAGATACTAGTGTATTATTGAGTGTATTATGATGTCGGACTTGCAAATGCTTGTTCCTCAATTGTACTTGGATTAGGGTTGAGAAATTACCAACCGTAAAAAATCCGTTAATACACATAAGCTTCAGCATAGAAATATTGCAAAACTGCTTTCTGCGTGGTTCCAAACTGTTTGAAATTCTCGTTTATGAGGAAACTTCCACACAACATTGTTTTCCTACCTACCAAAGGTGTCCAAAGTATATTTCTTTGTCACCTTTACTCATACCTTTCACGAAACCATTATTGAATCGATTTTTTCGCCGTGCTTTCAAATAATCAAAACACGTTTTGTACTCTCCCCACAAGGAAAATCTCTTCTGGCACACATAGAGCACACTCTCCCAGCATCATCGCTGAGAAAAGAAAACAGAATATCGCATCCCCCAGTGGGTGGTGAATGAGTGCAACTCACAGATTTGAACTGGGAAGAAGTGGGGCGGTGGCGGAGTTGAGTGAAGGTTGGGTGAATAATTTTCTTCTACAAGCAACTGGGGTGCAAAAATTACGCGATGGAAAATTTGAAAATGTCTCCATTTCTAATAGTTTTTCAACAAGAACAATACTTACGTTCTGATCCGTATGGAGGTGGCAGCGGATTTTCACTTTTACACTGGTGAAGACTAACCGCAGCAGTGTCCTTTTTGGGGCTATTTCCTGGCCTAGCGTGTACTACCGTTTACTGTGCCATTTTGGAGGAAAATGACTGCTCTCGTGATATGGTTATAAGGAGTACAGCGAATGCTCAATAGGGATTGACAGAACGTACCTTAGATGAGAGAAAAGGATGTTGTGCGATGTCAGGATAAAATAGTTAATTTGTTCCATTTTAGCTTGATGTCGAGTAGAGCTTGAATTGACGGTTTACTTTGAAAGGATGAAAACAAGTTTCCTTATGTTAAATTCTGGAAGGAACGTTTTTACAGTCAACCCACTATGTAACAATATTTTATTATTTTAAATTTCCAAGAGTGGTTCCAAGTGTGTAGGACGTAAACCAATGCTACCATTCGTGTTAAACTTAATGAATAATGGGGTTATGAGGCATCAGTTTGAATCCAGGTATACATTAGTCCAGTACCAGGAGAAACTGGAAGTACTCCGGAGCAAACAGGGAGAAAATCGTTCCTGTATTATCTTCTTTTCTTTTTCATCTGGTAGCAAATCGGAGTGAAAAGGAGCAAGAATTTTTTGCTCCGGAGCAACAGGGAGTGACTTCCGTGTACTGGAACAAACCTATTGTAAGGTGAAAGATGCAAAATGATAAATGTGAATCTCGGTGTGTGATGGAAAATGAGGAGTGAGGGGTTTTAGGTGGGTGCGCGACACTTGGCATAAAGTCTTTAGGCGCACAAGGAGGTGAAAATTGATTCAAAATTAACAAAAATGAACAAAAACAGAACTAAATCTTCATCGTATAATATATTTGTTGCTAACGTGAACTTCAGAAAAGAGGCAGCAACAGTCAAATGTTAGAATAGTTATTCCCGCCGTTTATGGCAGTGTGGCAACTTTTGCATGAGGTCAGATCCGTAGATTTGCTCCTATTCGCTTCTTCGTGTCTAGATGGAGCTGAATTTAAGTTTTGGCTCTTTTTCAGTAATTTGAGTTAATAGTTTTCAGTTTTACATCAAGAAATAATTCATATTTTGTCTTTGGAATACTAAAGAATAATATATCAACAACATGTACGGCAAATCCAAACTGGCCAAGGTATCACGAATATTGGGTGGTTTACCTTAGACTCTTAAGGAATCTTCTGATCGGAACCTGGCACCACGATATTCTGAATACGCCCAAATAACGTGCTCGATGTCTTGGTAACCCTTGCCACACATGTATACTTTACTATCAGTGTATTCGTTATTGAAAAGATGTGCATTGATTAGACATGAGGCTGAAAATCACGACCTGCTTTCAACTCCTCCAACCATGCTTTCGAATATACCTTAGGGAGAATGGAATGTAACCACTATCGCAGCAGCTAATTATTTGACAAAAACGAAACCAGGGACATTGAACCTATAGAAGACGAATAAATTTATAAAAATACCGAGCTCATTCGACGCGAGATTATGAATCCATTGCAACGTTGGATTGGAATTTTTGCTTTTTTTTGCAAAAAAAAGCAGATACATTGACTGCGAGAAAATACTACTCGCGGATCACGTATCGAAGTATCTGCGAAGAACATTTTCTCGTAATCAATGTGTTTGTATTTATGTACAAAAAAGTTTCGGAACGTAAAGGGTGTCTCACATCAAATTGCCTCACGGAAAACAAAACGCTGTAGAAAATTTCCTAGTGGACCGATCCTTTTCAAACTTTTAGACAATAAAATATAGCCCATTAGTAAGCTTTTGCGGTATTTATTTCAATAACTACCATAACCGTTCGCTCGCACCTTACGCTTTATTCCACTAATTAGGTACAACATCTGGCTGCAGCTTCTTCTGTACGGAAACCCATTTTTCTTCATGTCTCCCTCAGATATGGCCTCCTTGTGATACTTAGGTAGTGCCTGCTTCACAATTACCCAGAAGTGTCTGTAGACAGTCCTTGAGATAGATCTCTCCGTCCACAGTCCCGATAGTCACGAGCTGCTACATGACCAGATCGCTTCCTAAATCATGTTTTTATTGGCAAACTTTGAAAATTTCTGCTTTCTTACTTCCTGTAGAACATAAAACTTGGGCGGTGAAGAACAGTAGCCCTGAAAGCTGCCGGAAGCCCGCCTTGACGTAAGTCTCATCATCTATGATGAGACAATAAGGCTTCGTCAGCATCTGGGAGTACAGTTTCCGGACCTGTGACTCTCTGAACGAAAGACTAGGACAGATTCAGCTTTTTGACCACGTCCCTTATCGAAGTATTGAGATTCCGCTTATACGCTTTCACTACACGCTTGTGATCCTGGTCACTAATAGAACATCCATTCTGACCTCATTACTCCTAACGTTCAATAACACGACTCACCGTTGACTGCACGATTCCGAGTTGTTTCCGATATCCCAATGAGAGAGTTGAGGATTTTCCAGGTGATTACGCAAAACCAATTCGCGACGTTGCATTTCAGGTGACGCCATTTTTGCAATTTTAGAAAAACTGACAGCGATAAAAAACAGTGTAAACAACACACTCTAAACTACTTCTACCTAAATAAATTATCCAATGGGTTATTTTCTACAACGTTTTTTTTTTCTGCCGTGCACTTTAGATGATCCTTTATTCCACGAATATCCTCTTTCAAGGACGTGTATTGTACGCAGAACGGAGAATCTGAATCTTAGAGAAACATACGTAAAAAAATTAATATCTTGCACACGTGGCTAAAGTACACTCTCAAAAATTTGATTTGCGATGAAAGCTCGCCTAGCAAATAAAATTTCCAAAAATCAGCGATTAATTCATAATCTCGTGTCGGATGAGCAGACGAAGAGATATCCCAGAAATGGAGCATGAGCTCGGGCAATACGCAAACAACGATACTGTATTAATTCCAAGTTGATAATGTGAGTGTAGCTCCAGGATATAAAACACGTCATCATTCGCTATGTGCCATTGGTGTTCGTGAGTTGGCAAAATACTCATCAAGGCCAGTCAGGTAAAAATTGTTAAATGGGGGCCTTGTGGAAAACCCATGTAGCCGTCTCATGACGCTACTGTATCGCTATACGAAAAGTTAATGTGCTTTTCTGACAACAAATTATACGAATAGTTGATTAGAATTAAATGTGAAGTTAGACGAGGTAACAATTGCTACTGAATCGTAAGCTCTCCTATAGACCAAGTATACCGAAGACAGGTGCTTAAAGAAGTTGAATTTTTGTTGAGAGCAGAATGTATAACAAATTTGTATCAAATTGAAAAAAATGCATTTAATTTCCATTTTTCAAGAGGGTGAATGTTTTGACGTTTCTTTGAAAAATGAGTGAAGCCAACATAAGCTGGCTTCCTGGCTCGGATAGTTGCCAAAAATGACAGCGAACGCTCTTTAAGCAACATTCACATTGCTACGTTAACACGACCTGAAACTTGTCGAATGCAAACAAACTTCATTTTGACCGTTATGTAGGCGAAAAAACGTACGAATTTTATAGAGAAGAAGCAATGCAAGAAAAAGCGTGCTTTCTCATATATTGTTAATATTTATTTATTCTGAATCCCACTTTCAAACAGAGTTGTACAGTTCATGTGAACAGACCTTAAATATTTGGAACGTAGCTAGCGCTACTGGCATTTGGTGGTAGCTTCAGGCAACAAACAGTTTTCATGGGGCTGCCATTTTTGCATCAGCTCTGCACTGCCTCGCAGAAAAGTTTATTTAACAAACGACCTACGCTAATCCACTTTGTTCGACGTTTTGTTAAATGTAGGGCTAGTTTTTCTGTAGGGTTTTGACGTCTTACACGCAACGCAAAATACATTATGAATTTCTATTTTGATGGAAATAAATGCATTTAATTTCGCCGATTTTTAAAAATGCATCACAAGTGATCTGCCCCTAGTTCATACCCTTCTGTTTGAGAATGTCAAATTGAGATTTGATAACAACCATAAACATTCAACGCATTGGACTAACATACACTGAGAAACAAAAATATGCATTGTTAGCATACTTTCTATTCCCGTCTCTTTTCTTCTGCTGTGATTTTTATGCTATCGATGCATAAATAAAATTCTGCGTGTACGACGACTGAATCTCACTGGGCACGTAAAAAGCACGATAAGCACAACCAGTAGACAATTTGTCTGCTTATTTCTGTTAGGAAAAAGTTTTGTGCGCGTCCTTAAGCTACAAAATAGCAATTGAATATGCAAACAAAAGAGATTATAACTACTAGAGAGAGCAAAGCGCTACTGTCTCCATGTATTCACGGACTGAAAGATGGGGTCTCGCTCTAGCATGTTGTATCCCATTACTTTGACATGTGTGTGCCCGGGGCAATAGCTGTCAAACTAATGGGCCTAGCATATGTGAGAGCGAGATGATAAATTTTCAGTGTTAGCAGCGACATGCGACCTCTAGTAGTTATAATCTCTTTTATGCAAACCGAAGAAGATCCCATGTACAACCGCAAAGATGTATGAACTCATCGACAACAGTGTTCGGCGTCCATTTTTATGTCGGAACCTGGGTTGGAACAAACGCTGTGTGAGCTGCCTGGTGTCTATTGGCGATTTGCAGCAAAACTAAAATTAGTCATGCGACACCTATGATGCAGCTCATGAACTGGCAAAGTGATACGTGTTTTGTTACTCGCAAGTGAGTTGTAGCTTCCAATAAAACTTCATTTATAAATGGAACGAGTAAGAAATTTAGATTTATTTGCAATTATGCTGAAATTTCAGCATTTTGAAACTATTTGGCTTATACATTTCTTCGAAATGTAATCGGGGTATTATTGTGGTTATAAAAATACTTTCCGTAAATAAAGTTCCAACTGGAAATCGAGACCCAACCAATACCAATGTTAAACTCCTTCATATTTTGGACTACGTAGGAGATTCTGTCAAGCCTATCAGATAGAAGGATCGGCTGTGTATGATGCAAAGTTGACACTTTCCAATTACCCAATTATACTTTCATCGCGTAATCCGGAGAGTTTCATGAATTTACACCACCTCATAAAGGTTTAGCTTGACTTAGGAGGAACGGGAATTGATGTAAGAGCGGCTACGGTGCTCAACAAAAACTTCGGAACCGCACATATGTAGCTCCGCGAATGATATTAGAAACCAATATGTTTTACACCCTTTTCGCGAGATGTTTACTCATCATCTTATAAAATGATAGTTTTCCTTCGTTTGCGTAAGTAATCCTCAACAAATTTAAAGGTGACATGTTGTTTAAAAGTTATTTGCTTGTAATATCGACCAAATTTGAAAATTATTATGTGTTATATCTAGAAGGAAACTATCTAAATATAACTCTAATAGCCTAATTTTTTAAAATATCTGTTAGCTATCCCGGATAGAATTTTACATAATAATATATATTGTTTTATGATTATTTGTAGGGTAAATGCTATTTACCCTACAAATAATCATAAAACAATATATATTATAGCTATTACTGTTTCAACATTGTTCGATGCCAAGTTCTCGGAGTAGATTTACAATAAAATTTCATATAACAATAAATTTCACTGTTCAGCACAAAAAAGGTACAGTGCATTCACATTAAATTCTCGACAAACATATGATTACGGCCTAAAAGCCAACTGTCAAAATCCACTTTGAATGGAAATCCGGACAAACCGTTACACGCCAATCACAGATGTTGGTATCGCAGAAAAATGTATTGTAGATACAACAATATTCTGGTTCAATTTCAACAATAATTATTATTATCTCAGAGCTAATAATATTCCATATTTGATTCAATCCGCAGTATTGTTCTTTCTACAATATATTCTGGTTTTGACAATTCTAGATTTTAATCGTGTTATCAGTTGAATTAACAATATTATTGTTGAAACGATTGACCGTGTTATTGATCCAATGATACAAAGACGATTAGTTCAACAATATACTTTTGTTGAAACAACTAATAACACAGTCACTATTGATATATTTGTATATTTTTATAAATAGTAAAATAAAAAATCTTTTTTAGTTTTCACTTTGAGTTGCCATCGATGTACTTTCAGCATGCTATATTTTGAATTGCCAATGATGACTTTCATCATGTTGCGTTTGTTCTGAAAGTTTCAAAGATAATGTTCAATATTGTTAATTATTTTAACATTGACACTTACCAAAGAGTATAGCCGGTGCCTGGCTCTGAATTTTTTTTTGTATATGCTGGCATATGGTATACATAATTGGACTGCAAAGTTTTTTCAATGAAAATTTACAATTGACAAATAAAATGGGCCTTTGCTATATGGTAATTCACTGACAGATGAAAAATACACGCTTATTTACTACTATAGAATATTAAAAGAAAAGAAAATTTGGTTGGAATAAAAATAATATTGTTGATTCAATAATAAAATAATGAATATTCACCAATCAATAAGCATCGAATCAAAAATAGGCTGCCGATTGAAATCAAAAATGCGTTTTGTTGGTTTAATCATCTGAAATTTCGCTGCGTGTAGTAAATGAAAGAGAAAAGTTTTCTCTTTCATAAACTGTTGTGAACTGTGTTCGACTAGTAACGGTTTGTCTGGAGTTTCCATTCAAAGTGGATTTTGACAGTTGGCTTTTAGGCCGTAATCATATGTTTGTCGAGAATTTTACTGTTTTCGAGAAAAAAAATGTATGGAGAAAAATTGTTTTTTTTAATGTTAAGATACATAAAACCCCCCCTTTTCACTGTAAAAGTCTATTTTACATTGAAATTTACTGTAAAAACGTTAAAGTTTATTGTTTTTGTATTGTAGCATAACACTAAAACTTACTGTAAATTATTGTAAAATTACTGTACTGTCACACTGAAAATCATGGTTTTGGTATTCGTGATGTAACAAGCATGCAGAACGCAGCAATTGGATCCCTTGATATATTAAAAAAAAATCAAGAAAAAATTTCAGTTTTCTTGTTTGTTATAGGTAGGATAGGGTAGGATAATGTATTTCATTCTAACAATATTCATGCGCTGGTAATTTTCGGTCACTTTAAAATCATACCGCTCAAGCCACAGCGCTTTGCTTCCTCTAGGGGATACAATTTTATGCTTGACCCGAACCTTCTTTCGTCTGCATATCTACCTCATTGGCCCTAATGTCTAAAATGACATATCCTGTGGATGTATGTGTATGGGCCTGCTTGCGAATGCTGCTACACTCGCAACACTGCAACTTCTTCAGTGTTGTTCCGACCCAAACCGCCCGTCGTTTTGTGCCGAGTTTCTGTGGATGCGAAATAGTAGTGTTGTGCGTAGCGGAAAAAAGTGTTTTGGCTTTTCAAAACTCACCAATGCTTTCCGTTTTCTCTATTGTGCGAGGATAAATCACTCAGTTGAGCGGATAACAAGGATTAGAAAGTGGTGCTTCATTGTGCAGAGATCCGAAGAGTTCATTGGTGATAAGAGTTTGTGTTCGTGTGCCGCAGAAAATTGGATAGTGATTTGAAGTGTTATTTTTGGGAGGAGGAAAATTTGTACTGTTTTTCTGGAGGCTGCAATAGTGTATTTGGTGCTCAATCTACAACTATTTTGAGGTATATTGTATGCATCCACTATTACATAGGAATCGACCAGTTTAATTCAGGAATATTTTAAATCAGGTGAACTTTTGATACGATGGAAAACTTCCCAAACAATTGACATTGAATTTCTATTTTAGGTAAATGGAGTAATACGTGTTGACAAGTCTGTACTACTAGCGCAACCGTAAGTCAATCTAGAAGGCATAATGAAAAATCATTACAGTGTACCAAACAGGTGCTAAAAATAGTTTGAACGGATTAAAACATTGCTGTCTAGTGAGGAGTAAAGATTTTGATCAAAGGCAGTGGCGCTCCAGGATGAAGAAAAACCATACACATACATATAAGCAAACTGACAAACAGGAGCAAGAATACCAACAGCATCCCACCCTGATTTTTTGTGTATCCTGCCAGTAGAGGGTCGGATAACGCGCAGATCTGATTTTCACTATGATACGTATAGCGATTATTGGAGCCTATGAATGGTTTACTGCAGTCAATGAAAAACGTTATCTTGTTTAATTTGACTTGCGAGCGGAATCAAAAGGCACAGAAGCTAGCGAGGAATGTGGTATCTAAATAGCGAATTATGGCTACTTGCTTACGCTGCGAAGCGACCAAGTTTGTTTGCAACTCTACACCTGTTTGTGTACATATTATCACCTTTTTGTGCTGAAACAGGCAAACCAAAGAGAAACTGGTTCTGTGACAGAGATACGCGTTTGCTGCATCGTTAGTATGGACATAGTACATAATGGGAAGGATTAGACTTTTTTGAAAATAATTAAACATTGATCACTTTCTCCCAACTTTGTGATACACTAATAATTTAGTATGTGCTTATAATATTTCATTTCAAAGCTTTTACCTTTACCTTTGCTATAAATTGTTTAGAAGAAATTGACCAAGCAAATTAATGCATCTAATTTGAGATATTGATGCGTAACAAGAACTAACACGCGTATGAGTTTGCTAAACAATATGTATTTTATAAGTATGCGCATCTTTATCAACTTGCGATTCAAGCTTTCCGAGTTCTAGCATTCCCTAGATATGATGCCGTTGTTGAATATGTATATAAATATAATCAACCAATGAAATCGAACTTTTTTTAATGAGGAAACCAAAATTTAATTGCAATGTTTCGAATGCATAAGAGCCCTTAAAATATATTACCTTGCAATTAGTCTCATCATTTTATGTCGGAAAAGGAAAGATATGGAAATGGAAAACGACAAATAGTAGATTTGCGGATTTTTCATTATTGAAGAAATAATGAACTCTACTGATGCAGACAATTTTAGATGAAGACCAATGTTTCTTCACAAAGAAAATTGGGTAACCACTTTCCCGCATGACGGGCACAAAACTTTCCCGCATGGCGGGCACAAAAATCGTGCCTCACGCTAGCTTAGTCCTAACACTAAGTAAGTGTTGGTTTCTGATGAGACGAAATCCAACTGCAAATTCTGCCATTAATTTATGGTAGACGCCACACAACTTGGAAAACCGTTCTCAAGTTTGACTTTCGGATAACATTTTTTAATTCTCTGAAACAAGCTATTTAACCACCTAATTCTATTTTTATATGTTCTTGTTTACAAATTTTCAAATAAAATAGATAAAACGAAAAAATGACATGCCACATAAAGTTTTCTTTTTGCAATATTTTTTTTCTAATTTAATACTCGTTTTCCAAGCCAACTGTTTTAGAATTTTTACAGATTTTTACTTGTCTTGTATTTTTGTTGATACTAAAATTATTCACTTACGCCTCAAATAAGAAATTACAGATTCTGAGCCTACTAAGAATCAACACAAAACACAGTTTTTCCAGCAACTTAATTAAAATAATCGCTTCTCGAGGTGTAAATTTTAATTTTCTTGATGGACTCGGGATGGGTTGCGGAATATTTGAAATACATCTAGTTACGTTATTTTAAAGGAAAATCTTTGCCTGCAGATTAAACCAGTTCGTTTCTAGTTACTGGTTATGTCATGTGACAACATGTTCTTCTACATAAAAAAATAATTAAGCTCACAAATATAAGTGGGCACTCATCATCATGGCATAAAAGTAGAACTTTCAGTTTAGGCAAGGTGCCAACTACTGAAGAATTGGCGTAACTCAGTAGGTTCGGTAAACTAAAAAAAATTTTATATGAATGGAACGATTGTTTCAACAACACTTTATGAAACTCCATATGATATAATAGAAGTTAGGAGAAGTTTTCAAAGATTTAAACATCCTTTCAAGACACCTTTTTTAGTATCCATGGAACTTAAAGATAGTTTTAAATAAGTTTTAAAACATTCTTGTAGCGGCTAATTGTATCTTGAAAATGCTGCCACATAATTTTTTTTAAAACTTTACCTATTTACGAGGAAAAAGCATTTGTACAATAACGTATAAAATAAACAAACTGTTATAATTGACGGGATATACATACGTGTATGCAACGGAGAAGACGTGAAGTCGTCGCTGTTGTGATGTTATCTTATGACAAATGCCATTTTGGTGTAAACTGTATTAGAAACGCCACATTACTGGTCTGAAAAAACCTCTGCAAAATGACACTCAGAATTTTAAAATTCTACTAGGTTACTAAGGTATTGCGGGAAATTTTGAGTTTTTTGCTTCAAATTACTGTATCTTGGGATTGGCTCAAGTTATATTGAAGTTCTATATGTAAAAATGTCAGAGGAACACAATGACATTATAATGTTTTAAATTTAAAATACACGTTTTTTTGGGCTCCAAACAAATACATTCTGTATTTGTTTGGAGCTCAAAATTTTTTTTTGAATATTTGGCCACACTTAGACACTATTTTTCTGGATTCTTTAATTAATTTCCTTCAGAATCTATCCCACCGATTGTTTCTATACAAAATTAAGCCGAAGATATGAATAAAAGTTTTTAATTGATGCTTTATTTGTATAGAAAATTTTCCATGCACGATTATGACACGTCATACAAATTATGTCATCAATGCACACATATGATACGTGGGAATGCGACTTTTGCTTACAATTTTTGTAAAAACTCAATATAGTGAACCAATCTTCGTAATATTTGAGAGATTAATGCTGAATAGGTAGAAGCATCAATTGTCTTCTCTGAATTGTTCCAACCATATGTAAGTTTCAAGATATTTAATCTGAATATGAAAAAAAGCAAACTCAAGAATGAGTTTTTTCCTGCCTGTTCTCTTGTAATTAGTCACAAATTATTGAACTTTCAACGTTGACATTTAAAATGTTTATGATAGGGTAAACAGGTCTAATATGCTTCCCTTAAGCAAAAATTGCTATATTTCACCATTCGACACTATGATCTACTCACTAACTACTCTAATTTATTGTTATATTAGTTAGAAATTAGTACCCGTTTCATTTTTTTATTAAAAACATCCTGATACGAGTACTATTAAACATTTTTCAAAGATGCTTAAATTCTACCTTTTTTCTTTCACCCAGGGCAAAATACTCTCGGTGAAAGTGTAATATGCCCCACAACGCGAGCGTGCCCCATAGCAATCGGTGAGTATTCCCGACAACAATGGGTGGGGCGTTTTGGCCGGTGATGAGCTGTTGTGAATACATGAATAATTCTACACACACATAGTTTTAAGCCAAGCTAAAAACAAAGATAGTAACTATAATATTCTAGTAAGCTATTTGAAATAATTCTATCGAATCCGACTGTTTCTAATTGGTTGTAATGCTATTGGAAAAAGTGGGAGCTTACATCAAAGTAGCTCTTTTGAAACTTTTGTGTATATTGTTGTTTTGCAACATATTAGAAATACCAAACTAGCTTAGTACGTTGATTTCATGAAACGATACTGTTATCAGTGATTTTTACTTTTTAGATAATTCAGGAATCCTGGGAATCGAAGGGGGACATTTTGCCCCGGTGGGGCGTATTATACCGCTTTACCCTACAAAGATGGAATCTATGGCGATCTGCCAAACATTCCATCTATCTTAAAAAAATTCAATTATTCAAGCCCCCCCCCCCAGCTCTTCTTCAAGAATGTAATAAATAAACTCATCACGATCTTGAAAAATTATATCCTTCAGCCAACATCATGACTTTGCTAGGGTCTTCTGGCGTTAGTTTTAGTTATTAAAAAGTAATGGCGTCACGGATATTTTTGACTACTTCGGAATAATAGCCTTTGCATATGGATAACATAAAAATACCTTCGAATTTGATTCATACTATTTTAAAAGCATCTGGGCTAGGGTAATGGTTCCTTAACCGATTAAAAATAACAATTGACTCATAAATTTTTGTTTTGCTGAAACAATACCTTCTTAAATCAATGTTGTAGCAATTGTTCCTGGGCTCGTTGTGTTCTTCAAACTTTTATATTGTATAATACCACTATAAATTAAGGACGAAAGAGCTGAACCATTTCACCGAATGAGTCGTTTCACCGAATTTGTTTTAATCGAAGATGCGACCCTTAAGTTAAACCTAAGTCTGAAATGTTTTCATACAATAATATTTAGTGCGGCTCGATATTTACATTTAACCCAAAGTGAGAATCTAAATGCTCATGTTCAAAAGAAGGGAAAATCCGATAGAGGTAATTATTGAAGTAATATCCAGAT
The DNA here is from genome assembly GCF_030247195.1 of Topomyia yanbarensis. Taxonomy (NCBI): domain Eukaryota; kingdom Metazoa; phylum Arthropoda; class Insecta; order Diptera; family Culicidae; genus Topomyia; species Topomyia yanbarensis. The sequence continues at coordinate 115,421,316 of NC_080672.1, read as the reverse complement.
TAAAACCCACTTGAAATAATATATCAACGCTTTTTCTTGAGAAGGGCGATACTAGCAGTGATACCATTCAAAGAAAATCAACAGTGAATATTTCCAGAGGTTTTAATTTCTATTTAAAACTATTGTGTTCGTTGTATCCTAGATCGCATGATTCAGTGATCAAAACTCAAAACTTCATAAAGTATTTGAAATTATCAAATTAAATTTTTTTTTGCTATTTAAATCGAGAAAATGATAGTATCGCCCGTTTGGCGATTGTTTACTTTTTCGATCCCACATATCACCATTGAAGTATCGCCCTTACGTTTTTTTATAATAAATACCGTTTTACATCATCGATTTCGTCCATGTTTTTTTCAATAGCGATCATAATGAACAAAAAATATATTTATTGTTCAGCATATCTACCGCATAACGAGTCATCTCCTTCTGATGATTTCAAAAGCGTTCTATCATATTGTAGCAGAAATGGGCTTCGGCAATGATGCGAATGCTCATAACATCATTTGGGACACCTCAGACATCAATCTGCGCGGCTCTGAACTGATAGAGTACATAAGCAGTACAAATCTCCATATTCTGAATGCGGGAAACCGACCAACTTTTGCGAGGTCTGGAAAAGAGGAGGTTTTGGATATAACGCTTTGCTCTGATAGAATTTTGCATGAGCTGGGAAATTGGCAGGTTCCAAGTGAAACTGAACCGTCTCTATCCGATTATAAATATATATTTTTCGATCATTTTGATGTCACCTTCAATGTGGTAACATATCGTAATCCTAAATCTTCAAACTGGGACCTCTTTTTGGAAAACTTGGCGACAAAATTTCATAGATATTTTCCAACAATGAGTCAATAAGACGACTTCGATGACGTCGTGGATACGACAAACTCATTCATAGTAGCATCCTACGAAGAAGCTTGTCTACTTGGTACTGTTAAAACGAATAGGGGAACACCGTGGTGGAGGGCTGAGCTTGAAAGAATGAAGAAGGATATGAGAAGAACTTGGAACTGGCGTGATGATACCGGGGCTTTCAGGTCAGCTCGTAGTTCATCTGAGAAATGTCTTAGATCTTCAGAGTGGACCGGCTGGCAGAACCTATGCACTAATGTCTCCACTCTGAATGTGGCTAGAAGGTTAAATAAAATTATCTCGAAATCGAAAGATTTTCAGATGAACTCCTTAAAAACCAGAGATGGTGTTTATGTGACGGATGAAAAAGATGTTCGTAATTGTGTCTTCGAGGCACACTTTCCAGGCTGTATCGATCCGGAGCAGATCTCATTCTGGTGATTCGGACTCGTGGGCGTTAGCACACACCTGGTTACTACTGAATCGGTCAAGTGGGCAGTTAATAGTTTTGCTCCATACAAATCACCCGGAAAAGATGGAATACTTCCCGTGCTACTGCAAAAGGGATTTGATATTTTCCAACATGTCTTGAAAAAGATTATGCTTTCCAGTGCTTTGCTAACGGATATATCCCGAAAGCATGGCGAGAAATAACTGTTAGATTTATTCCCAAATGGGGGCGCTCAAGCTGGGATATCTGCATGTATCTCGGGTTGGATAAACGCAATGCTTAGTAACCGTATTCTTTGCTCGTCACTGCGATAGGCTGAGATACGGAAGTTGAGTATTTGAGGTTGTCCTAAGGGTGGCGTTCTGTCACCTTTGTTATGGAACTTGGTTACCGACGGCCTGTTGAATAAACTTAATGAGCTTTGATTTCCAACCTACGGGTTTGCTGACGATTACAAAATACGAATTACTGGACTTTGCATCGGAATAATCATTGACTTAATGCCACAAGCATTAAGAGCTGTCGATTAAAGGTGTCGATATGTTAAATTATCAGTTAACTCAAGCAAAACCTCAATGTTTCTTTTCACGAAGAAGCGAATAACAGCCGAGGTTCGTCCTTTGCAGTTCTTTACATTGGAGTCATATTGAATTCCAAACTGAATTGGTCTGCTCACATTGAGTTCAGAGTCAAGAAAGCGTACATGGCCTTCGGGCAGTGTAGACAAACTTTTGGAAAGGTCTGGGGTCTCAAACCTAAATACTACTTTTTACATTTACACGACAATTGTACGTCTAATACTGTCATACGGATACCTTGTGTGGTGGCAGAGGGGAGAGGTGATGACAGTCCAGTCAAAGCTAAGCCATCTGCAAAGAATAGCGCTCATGGCGGAACCGACAGCATGAAGTAACAACATGAAGTAACAAGTTACTTTACGCTTGTCCGGACATGCCGTAGACTCAGGTGATTCGCATTTCTAATGCCAAAAGATCTTGACTCCTACGGTAGCAGACAAAAGGTTAAGTCGCCGGTAAACTCTAAGCTTGCACATATGATCCTTCCACGCTTTTCTAAACTTTCTCCCGTCAACTCCTTGCTCTCCCTTGAGTACTATGGCTCTTAATATTGAAAAATATACTTCACCTTCCAGTCCCTTGCTAATTAAATACCGTAACAACTGTTGACAAATTGACTCAATAGGTCGTTAACAAAAAATTGTTAACAAAAATGGTAAAAATACGTCGTCACATACACGTGACAAACCCTTTAACATACAAATGCTTGAGCCCTTCGCGACCATCCACGGCACCAACACCCGCGATCTCACAAACATGATGACATCCCGGTGATAAGGGGACCGTTGCAGCGCCTATAAATTTTCAAATGCGGTCTCAAACGTGAACCAAAAAAATTCCGCGCCCGCACGATCATAAATCGGTCACTTCACCAATTAAAAAAAGAAAGCTCTCATATCCACTGGACAACACGTTCCATGGCGACATGACCGGGAGCTCTAGTGATATGGGGTAGCTCACTCCCCGTCAGAATGTTAACATACGAACGCCTAAGCCCTTCGCGATCAACAACACACACCTACGCCCGCGATCACGCATACTTGATAGCACTTACGAAGTTTTAAGCGCGAACTTACAAGCGTCCGTAATCGCGCGATCAGGAATCGGTCACGTTCGGAAATGACAAGACATGACTGGGAACCCTCTCGTCTGCAATCGCAGTGTGTGTTTCTGACGGGGAGCCCTTCCTAGAACCTAACTACAGCTCCAGTAGGACAACTCTCGAACAAAAACATATTCGTAATTTCTCTTCACTTTATAACGATCTCTTATATTTTAGTTGTTCGCGGTGTTAGCATGACAATGTCAACAGGAACATAAAAGTGTGACTGATTCGTGGTATTTTGCTCTGTGAATACGATTTGTGGCTCAATAATGTATTCTTGGTGCTCAGCACAGTTTTCTTTTTCTATCCAAACATCACACTGAACCTTATCAAATAAATAATGATATGCTAGGTCCTACTAGTTTTCTTATTTCTACTGCTCATGCCTCTTACTGGTCGCTAGCAGTTGAACATATATGACATTTCATGGAATAGTGCATGGAAGAAAAATGATTCTACAACAAATAACAAATAACTCCAAATTTTGTGAAATAATTCAAGTGAATTTCATTGCTATGCTGCATGAAATTAAAAAAAATTAGCGATGTCAGTCATGTACTAGAAATCATGACCTAGTTGTCGAACCCATTTTCATGATTTTGTGAAATATTTCACAAGCACGTATGCCGTGACTGTTATACTAGGAATCTTCAGTTCACGAATGCATGAAAATTTTATGATTTAACTATCACGAGTACGAACGGTAAGTCGTGACTATTATACTAGGAATCATGAAATAGTTCATGAATATATGAATAGTATTTTATGATTTTGTGAACTATTTCTCGAGCATGGATATTGGATAGTGACTAATATATTAGGAATCATGAATTACTTCATGATGACTGAATGGATTCAGGAATAAAATTACGAGTTCCGTGAAATAGCTTACGAGAATTATCCAGACTGTTTTGATTTTGCTGACTAATGTTCATAAATCTATGAATACCATCATGAATCAACTTTTGGTTTTATGAATACTGTTCATGAAGTTGTGCACTAGTTCACGTGAAGAAAAGCGATTTGATAATGACATGGCGGAAACCGTGACTAAAGTTCACAAAACAAAAACAAATAATTCCACTAGTAAAGGCATTACGCTGGCGTTACTGAAGGGAAATTAAACATAATTATAAAACACATGATTTTTGATCATGGTCCTGTTTTCGTAACGTAAAAACGTGATTGTTCCAGAATTCATCACACTTTGTTCACGATTTGGGATTTTTTTTTTCTGTGTAAATGCTAAGACTTCAATCCTCCAGGAAACAAATTCGTTTCTACTTAACTCTACAGTCTTGTTTCTGCATTTGCACATAGGTTCAGAGATCCAGATTTGCATTTGTGTGCTTGATGACAGAATTTCCGTCTACGTCAAAGTATCTACACATTTCTACTACGTATGATACAAAGATTTCAGGTGCAATCATGGCAAGCGTGCTGCCTAAGCCACGACCCAATACCACTCCTTTCCATGGTTGCTTGTTAACAGCAGGGTGTCAAAATGTCTATAACATTTAAAGATCCTCATTAGTGTGTCTCCGCAGAGCTCAGCCGAACGATACGAGTGAAGCTAATGTGTTCGAATCCACTGCCATATTTGATTCCTAAGCTGTAAACGACTTCGCAGCTCACGCCGTAATTAATAATCGATTGTTTACGTTTTGGGAAAGCGGCAAAAAATATTCAAATTTATTGTTAATCACCTCGTTCTGTAAATGTATATAAATTGGTATTTTATGCTCTCCGGGCGAGACCCGCATGGAAACAGCATCCAGCAAATAAAATATTTTGAAGTCAGATCCGCGTGCTGGGATTTTGCTAATAGATATTAACATTATAGTTCCATCATTATATAGTGCCAACCAGGATGTCAATTATAATTCGATATTGGCAAGTATATGTTAATGCTGGTTATACAGTAAAGAACAGATTTTGCTAGCCTAAGCAATTCCACAAAATTTTGATATTCATATTCGATCGAAAGGTTTCTTTTGATTAAAATTTGTGTGATCACCGGCTTTATTTGGATTCCGAAGGGTTATCTGGGGTTTTATACAGTTCATTCGTAAATTACGACAGATTGTAACGGGAGAGGATTATTAATTATTTTCGACAGTTTGTTATAGTAATGGAATTCAAGTAACATATCAAATGTTACCGTGCAAGACAATTTATCTAACTCATATAAAAATACATATGCGTGTAAAGTTTTACAATCTTAAACTTGGAATTAAAAATATATTCAAACATGGCAAAACGATGTTTTTAAAAATTGTTCCACAAAACCATAAGTGTAATTTATTCAAAATAATGAGGAAGAGTTGTGATATTAAATTTTGGATTTTAAGAAGACTATTTTAATGGCACTAGTTGCTTAAAATGTAAGAAAAAACTATGTCCCCAGTTTGTCGGCGTCCCGCCAGATTAAAGTGTATCATGCTGCTAACAAAATCGGGTCATCACTGTGCACTCATTGCACAGGTGTTTATGGCAAACAATTATTTGCATTAATTTAGTGATCAAGAATAGTCCCATTATATCATTATTGGTCTCATTTGTATCTCTGTTATCAGTTAGTTATCAATTTTTAAACGATGAACGGCAATAAAGTTTGTGGATAATAATTTCAACATCTCGGACAAAGAAAGCTCCATACCTCAACATTACATTGCTTCCCGTGTACTGGCCTTCTCTGCCTTAAACTAATGTACTTTCTGTGTCGTGACCACCATGGGCAAAGACAAAGAACATCTGTCGTATGTGCAGAATTTTTTAATTTATGAGTTGTGTTGATACCCTCGTGCCAGCAGACGCAAGACACAACCTACCGTTCAATAATTTTTTTTTTCTAGTTCTGAGAGACGACCGGTGACATTAACTTCCCGTGGACAGCACAAAACGCGAAAGCACGAATGTATGTAGCGGATCGGGTGGTGTGGTGCGCAACACCAAAGTGAATTATAATCGTTGGCTATTATTCTTACTCAGCCACCGGTTATTATTTTTTCTACGCCTAGCCCAGGCACTCTTGCTGCAACCGTTCTTTTGTTATCCATTCTAGACCTGTAGTTCCATTGCTGGAAGTATGCTAATAAACTGCAGCTCATGGCCAGCAAATTTACGGGGCCATGTAACCGAATGTAGCAACCAACCGAATCCAGAGGCATTGGCCATCAATGGGTTGCATTGTTTATGGGTGTTGAAGAGTAAACGGTTGTCCCGCATCGACAACGGCGGCGCAAAGGATAGTTAGTGTCTGGTGCAGATCTTCTGTTGCTTTGCTGTCTGATTGCAGTCTGGTAACGTATCACCGTTCGTCCCGGTAATAGCGAAACGAATTTTAATAATATTTAATTTGTCTCGTTGCTGTTGTGTAGCATTTGTGCTTGGTGCAGGTCTAACACGTTCCCCATCTAGAATAAATTGAGGCAAAAATATCATTACTATAATAATTTGTGATTAAATATTTGCCCATTTGCATGTAGGCTGTGGAACGTGCTGGTGCATCAATAAACAAGATTAACCAGATTTGCCGTTGGAGTCATTGCTAAAGCAACGAACTTTCGCAGAATTTATGGCTCGTTTTTTCAACTCGCGTCATTCAAAGAAGAATTCACAATTTGATCCATTTTCAATTAGTGCTGTTAGAAACATAAAATGATCGCTTTGATAAATGTAATTCTTGAGATGCGTTACTGCGAACTTTTTCCCCGTTTTTTTGAAAAGTATTTGGAAATTTTACAAAATTTTATTGTTTTAATAGTGTGCATTCATGCTTAATTCCTTTTTGTAGATCCTGGTAGATAAATTTCATAGGAGGATCACGAGAACGTTGATATTGACGTCTTTGAACATTATTCAAGCGAATCAGAAGCTGGAGATTGTCGTCAATAATAGGAGTATTAAATTTTGTCTGTGTTTTTTGTACTGATTAATTTATTTATTTTCGTCAAGCATATGTAGACTACATAGAATGGTTTTACAATATTTACTTATATACTATACATTATTTCTACGGTTTAGTTCAGATTTGATTTGTTTTCTAGACATGGAAAGGTCAATTATTACACAATTTTCATTATAATGACGCATCATTCTATTGATGGGGCTATTTTTAGCATAGTTTGTCCTAAAAGATTGTTCTTGGAATAAATTACGAGTTCTTAGTTGTCGGTTAGGTACATAAAATTTTATTTGCGAAAGTAATGATGCGGATTGTACACGTTGAGAAATAATGTCGTTGATAAAGTAAAGCATGGCAAATTCGCGGCGTTCTTTGAGTGTTTGTATATTAATGAGCATGCAACGTGCTTTATACGATGGAAGAAGAAATGTCGTCCAGTTTAGTTTACGAAGCGCGTACAAAATAAATTGTTTTTGGACTGATTCGATGCGTTCTTCGTACAGGACAGTGTATGGGTTCCATACTATGCTGCAATATTCCAAAATTGGCCTGACATATGTATTGTATAATGATTTTATTGTGTAAGGGCCTTCAAAATTGTAGGTGAAACGTTTAATAAAGCCCAGCATACTATTTGCTTTATTTATTATTGTATTATAATGTTCAACAAATGTGAGCTTGGAGTCTAAGATTACGCCTAAATCCCGTATAATTTTGCATTTTTCTACAAGTTGGTTGCCTAAGTGTATGTCTATGGAAACATTTGAAATTTTTCTGCTGAAGGTTATTGAGTTGCATTTCTTTACATTAAGTTGGAGTAGACTTTTGCTACACCACGTGTGGAATATATTTATTTCGTTTTGGAATATTTCAGTGTCTTTGACATTTCTTATTTCCATGAAAAGTTTCATGTCATCTGCATATATAAGCACTTTAAGATGTTTGAGTATAAAGGTAATGTCATTAACGTACAAAATAAAAAGAAGAGGGCCTAAGTGGGAACCCTGGGGTACGCCAGAGGTGACAGAAATTGGTTCCGAGAGTATATTCTGAAAGCGAACTGTTTGTTGACGTTTCGTTAAATATGATTCGAGCCATTTCAATAGTTTATTTTCTATGCCATATTTTTGCAGTTTGAAGAGTAATAAAGGTATGTCAATAGGTCGAATGCTTTACTAAAGTCTGTGTAGAGTGTTTCCACATGGTTGCCATTGTCCATTGCATTTACAGTAAATGTTACAAATTCTAAAAGGTTTGATGTTGTTGAGCGGCCTTTATAAAAGCCATGCTGCTTGCTTGTTATTTGATTTTTGATTTGCTGAAATATTTTGTCATTTACTAGTTATTCGAATAATTTTGGAATGCATGATATAATGGCAATCCCACGATGGTTTCGGATGTCCGATTTATCGCCTGATTTAAAAATTGGCACTAAAAAGGATGATTTCCATATTTCTGGGAATGTTCCATTTTTCAATGACATGTTGAAAATATGTAGTAGTGGTAGAGTGAATTCTTCTGCTAGATTTTTTAAAAATATTGGTGCTATTCCGTCCGGTCCAGGTCCTTTTGATGCGTCCAAGTTTTTTAGTGCAGTGGTAATTTCGTGTTCAGATAGTTCGTGAACGGCAATGTCATTTGAAAATTCAGGTATAAATGAAAAGTAGTCGCGGTCGCGGTCTGTTTCGGAATATGAAGTATAGACTTCTTGAAAGAATTTTCCAAATAAATTGCAAATTTCAGTATTGTTATTTCCTACATGTCCGTCAAAATGCATTTGGAATGGAAAGTTGCTACTTTTCAATTTCGTTTTCACGTAATTGAAGAAATTCTTTGGATAGGTCTTGATGTCAGTCTCGATTTTACGATTATATTATTCATGTGCAGTGTTAATGGCTATGTCGAGGTGGGAGCAAATATCCAGATAGTTTTGCCGATTTGTAATGCTATGTTCTTTCTTGTAAATTTTATGTGCCTTTTGCTTTCTATTTTTTAAATTTTTCAGATGTTGGTTGAACCATACAGGCTGCCGCCATGAGTTCTTCTTCTTCTTTTTACTGGTACTGTTCCAGAGATTAAATTAGTTACAATTAAATAGAATTTAGTCACTGCTTCGTTGACATTTCCTTCTATACTCAATACAGTTTGCCAATTTATTCTACATAGTCTACGTTTGACTTCTTCGAAGTCAGTTTTATGGTATTCCGGCACTTCCTCATACTCCAAGTCGTTCGGGGAAGAGTTTTAATGAATAAAAATTGAATATTCGATTGCTGTGTGAAATACTTCATTTTTCCATAATGGAGTTAAAGATGCATTAACAAAGAAGTCTTCAGTGCAGTTCGTGAATAAGAGGTCTAAATATGAATTTTGTTTATTTTTTACATGGTTTATTTGGTGCAGGCCAAATTCAAATATTTTGTCAAAGAAGTATTAAAGTGTTCCATTTTCGCCTACGACAGGGAGTAAGATAGATTCGTTTTCAATGTCTACGATGAAGTTGGTGTTACGTTGATTAAAGTCGCCATAAATATGCAGTTTTACTTCTGGTTCCATGTTTGACATGATAGATTCTACAGTTTGAAAAAATAGTTCAAATGATTTTTTGTGAGCATTTTCAGGTGGAAAGCACACAGAGGAGAATATGTGCACTTCTCCTGATATTACTGCTTTTGCCCATATATGTTCAAATTCTATATGTTTAATGGTTTCTATTTCTTCTGAAGGAAAGTCTGCGTTTATGGCTATAATGACTCCTACTCCAGACTTTTTATTACAAAGAGACAAATAACGGTCATGCCGAAATACATTAAATTGATTTACATTCCTAGCAACAACTATATAATCATTTCAATTTTTTAATGCTATCTATATAAGCTTTATTTTACAAATCATGTTCATGATTACTGATTATTTTCGGGATGGGAATGAGAACTCCTATTTGTGGTTTCAATGTGGTTTCAATTCCCAAACGCTCGATTATCTTGGTGTCAAAAGAATGCAAAATGCCATGCTTGATTTTGCGGTTAACCACTATTGCGATTGCTCTGCCGAATTCAACAATTCGATTAAATCGATCAATAACAAAATTAGCGATACTCTTCAGTTTAAGGGGGTTTTCTGGTTGTGCAGCTTCACAAAATCGATTTATTTTATTTATATATTTGGAATCTATGCGTTACTACAAATGTGCCTGATGAAGGATGACTCTTTCGCCCTTGCATAGCCTATTAAATCGTAAGTTTCATTATTAGTATTTTGTTTAAACTGTTATCTTTAAGTGCATTTTCCCAAAAGTCGTATTTTCGTTAGTTCTGGTAAGCTTCTGTCTAAAACACAGTAAAGACTACCAACTATCAATTTTCATATAAGGCTGACTAAATTTGGTAAAAAAAACTGATAAAATCGAGGGTAGACAAAATCAGATGCTGATAAAATCGGGTCTCAATGTATTTAGAATATCTAGTGTTTATGAGTTTTCATTTATTCAACAGAAGTGACACTATGGCCTGACACGAGCTATTTGGGATTTTGTTTTCCATTTTTACAGCATTTTATGTATAAAAAGCAGGCGATTTTTTTTTGTTTAAGCATTTATAATTTTGCAAAATATTTATTTTTTCCATAAAATTCATATTCGGATGCAATCATCGAATGAGTTGTTACAATCAATTAAATTTTCGGGAGGAGAAGTTACTCGTTTTGGTTTCTTCGTAATATTTGGCCGACGGTCTTTTTATGAGGACTCACAGGCATGTTGGAAAAATTAAATATTTCTTTAGGCTGAATTGTTGTTTTGGAAATGAAAATTTTCAAAAAATATGATTCCGAGATAATCGAGTTCAGAAGGTTCAGATTTTTTCTAAGGTATGCAGCAGTAATTTAGTAATAGTTTTGTGAAAGTGCATTTCTCAATGATAAACACAAGTATTAGTTCATTAAAAATATTGATAATTGGTAGTAGCGGAGACCGATAATGGTTGAAACATTTTTTGTTTTTATTTGATAAATCGACAAAAAACTGTTACTCGATGATTGCTTATTTTAAAATGTTTATGCTTTATCAAATTACGTCAGAGTAAATGGTGCAAATCAATAACAAAGCATCAATATATTGATTTTTGTTACAGTGTTCTTTTACTCTCCTCCTACCGAGGTTAGTTGAAACAGCAATCAATATGAGTTGAGACAAGTAGCCAATTATTTTAAATATTATCAAAACGTTTTCTAAAGCATCAAAAGTTACAATTATGTCATTTTTATTCGTTCACAAAAGATGTTTCCTTAAAATGACATGCCTTGTTATCATTATTTTTCACAGTGGAGATCTAAGTATAAACTGACACTTGTTTTGAAAATTGATGTTATATTTTGGTTACAGGAGTTTCTGCACTGATCTCAACAGTTATAACATTAATATGCTTTACCTAACCACTTATTAACTATAACTGTAGAATCAAGAAATTTGATATCCATCTTTTATATATTCAGTTATGTATTATTTTTGAATCACTTCCTCTAGGACATTCTGCATGGATTAAAATGGTTATTATTAGTTCAGCAACGTTAATGTGATTATAACATTGCCATAAGACTAAAAGTTCATCATCGAGGAGAGTTGAAACAAAGTGTTTCAACTCTCCTAGGTCGGAAGTGAAGCTTGATCTACAATTTACAATTTATGCATTTCAAAGATAGAAAGAAACAATTCATAAATGTTCACTGATATTGTCATGATCAAACATCGCTTAATATCCTATTTATACTAATTTGAAAAATATAACGAAGACATAGTGATCTGGGAGTGTTGCTCGATCATAAACTTACTTTTAGCCTACACCGTACAGCTGTCATCGCAAAAGCAAACAGGCAATTGGGGTTCATCTCGAAAATAGCGAAGGACTTCACTGACCCGTACTGCCTGAAAGCTCTCTACTGCTCGCTCGTCCGGCCAATTTTAGAAAGTGCCTCAGTAGTTTGGATTCCTTTTCAGTTGAATTCGATCTTAAGGATTGAAAGTGTGCAGCGTAAATTTATTAGATTGGCCCTGCGAAATCTAACGTGGCGCGATCCTCATAATCTTCCACCATATTCTGATCGCTGTAAATTGCTGAACATGGACACTCTAGAACGTCGGCGGAGAATTCAACAAGCGGGATTTGTTGCCAAGCTGTTGAATGGCGAAGTCGACTGCTCGAAACTTCTATCATTGCTAAACATTCGAGTGCCACCAAGACCTTTACGTAATGGTTCTCTTCTCGAGCCCCGGTTTCACCGGACAACCTTTGGTTATCACGAACCGATAACGGCAATGATTCGCACCTTTACGACTGTTGAGGAGATGCAAGATTTTGGTGAGTCGTCCTCCCGCTTCATCGGACGGATTCGGAATAGTTGCAGGATATAGGTTTAAGTTTTATTTCATGTAGACAATAGTCAGATGAAAGAATAAAGATAATAATAATAATAATAATAATAATAACTTAGGTAATTTTTGTAGTATTTATCGTAAATACTCAAGCACTCATTTAACGTCATTGGCGTGTATTAGAGGGTTTGTGGGCATGATATAAATAAAACAAATGCATTGTTGTTGAATCTCTAATGGTACTGTTTCGTTAGTAATGGGCACCGTTTCAACTCTCCTCTTTTTCAAATCTCATCGGTTTCGCCTAATGGCCCTTTCCCCGAATTTTTGGAAAAGACTTGTGCTGATCACAATGAAAGACCAACAGGTCAACTAAATCCATGAAATTCATTAGTACAGGAAAATTCCTACTCCTTTTATCGATCTTGTTTTTTTTTGCACGAAAAGAAAAATTGTTCCCAAAATCCCCTCCCCAAGGTTTAGGGGTTTGACGGTATTGCAAACATCATCAGGCATATTGCGTGCATCAGCGCTAAAGAACAACTGCTTTAAGATGGTTATTACATAACGCTGGTGCATCGAGGAAACCGAGAGGGTTTATGCGCCTTTTTATGTTCTATGTTTCTTCATACTCTGCACCTGCGCATACAAACGCTCAACCACTGGTCTGTGATGGCGGTATTCGTGGACGGGGCTCACAGTGAGGTCCGCGTGACCATCCAAGAACGCACGCGTATATAGGAATGGCCACACGGATACAAAATCCAGTCTTGTACACGCGAAGTCACATGAACGCGAGCACACGTGACGAACGCGTTAACATACGAACGCTTAAGCCCTTCGCGATGAACAACGCACACCTACGTGCGCGATCGCGGAAACTTAATAGCACCTCGGTAATAAGGAGAACATTTTAGCACTCACGAAGTTTCAAACGCTGTCTCAAACGCGAACCTACAAACGTCCGTTTTCGCGTGCTCATGAATCGGTCACGTCCGGAAACCATTACTCTCTGTCCTAATAACTTAGGTCCATGCATTCATAAACCCAATCAAAAAATAAAGCGCGATTATCCAAAAACACACGCCATTATGCGAAAGGCACACATAGCATAGCATAGCATAGCATAGCATAGAAGCTACGGGGAACCCACGCAATCTCCATAGGTATTATTGTTAGTAGGAAGGAAAATGGGATGCGGATTAGGAGTGATTTTATATATTCAACTTAATGGATAATAGAAATCAATATAAATCGGATTGATCTCACCAAATTTATTGGGGTGGCGGTAGGCATCAGGCACGACCGACAGACTACTTTCTCCGAGCGTTCCGCTTAGCTGGGTTACCACAGCAATGAAAAAATCTGAGATGTAGTGGACGTCTTCGTCAACATCAATAAGGACCCGGGTTACGATTCTAATTGCAAATCGGTGACAAACCGAAAACGATGCTGATGGTTTCACTAAATTGGCAATATCATTTAGCACACCCGAACAATAATATTTCACAGCTTTGAACGGTTAATTTCTTCAGTAATAAAAAGCAAATTCCAATTGCCAATTCCAATTGGGGCAAATTGGTACCAAACTACCACGAACTGTTTTTCAATCGGCGAACACGCGAATATGCGAAAGGCACACGGTTATAAAATAGAATTTATACACGCAAAGTTACATACACGTTAGCACACGCGACGTACAAATGCTCGAGCCCTTCAAGATAATACACGTGTCCCAACGCCCGCACATACCTGAACCGTACAATGAATATCACATTCAGAATCACGGCCCGCTACAATTGGCCTAAAGCAGTGTTTTAGTGGGCGACATTGCCTGTCTCGTCTGCAAATTGTAGTATGTGATTCTGACGGGGAGCCCTTCCGAGAACCTAGCTCTACAGCTCCAGTAGGACAACTCTCGAAAAAATAAAAATCCTTTGCACTTCGGATCACAATTAAAACTACTTTTTGAAAAATACTAAAATTCACAAGGCTCGATGAAAAAGTATATCATGAAGAGCGTTTTTTCTCGGTTTGCTGTTGTTCACTGTAGGACTGATTGATTCTCCAAAACAAAGTTATTGGATGCGTGGTACGCAGTTTTGGAACATACACTTTTATTTTTACGAGCACGACATTCATTTTCATTCACACATAAATAACGAGCATAGTCCATAACAATAAATCAAGAAGTTAACATGATTTAAAAAAAAACTTTTTGGCGCAAAATAGGCCCCCTGTGGGGGCGACTTTACGCCACTTTTTAGTTCTTTATATCTCATGTTCAATCTTGATTATCTAAAAGTTCTTTTCGCTGACTTTGGTCGTACTTGTGCCATACAAAAACATCAAATAGTTTCAAATTTGAAGTTGTGTGATCGTAGTTCTTGATTGTAATGTACAAAAATTTCTATTTTTGGTGTAAAGTAACCCCCGTCAACGGTATTCATAAAAAGGAATCGTTAAGGTATTAAGAAAATGATTTACGAAAATTTCAAGTTATAGTGCTGTGATCTTTATGAAATTTGAGATATTTTTCCTAAACGTTTATATGTTTAAAATACCCATTAAATAACATTATCATTTGTTCTCGCGACAAACGTTTGTAACCCCTGTAGACACCGAACTGACGCCAGCTCCAAATAAACGGAAACACTATTTGTGTTCTGTGTGAATTATTTTCGGAATTTCCGTTTCGACTTCGTCTCATCAGAATCCAACATTAACTTCCCTAGTAACAATTGTGGTTTTAAGATAGTTTCAAAGCCACTGATAAAACATAAATTGAACTTGTAGCGTGCTATAAAACTTCAATTGTTGCTTGGGTTAGTGCTAAGACTAAGCGCTGAAGCTAGTTTCGCCGAATTGAAGCTAGTTTCAAAAAACGAACACACTGTGTTGTTTTGCAAGTGGGAGGGGAAATATAGCTTAGTGACTGGAGTCACTAAGTTAATTTCAGATTCTGATGAGACGAAGTCGATAACGAATTCCATAATTAATTCATGCACATTTACTTTCGTTCAATCAGAAAGGGCTAAACGTAAATACGTCTTTTTAATTATATTTTTAGGACAAGAACTACTTTTTTTTAAATATATGAATTATTTTGGCCTAAACATAATTTTCAATTAGATTCCAACAATAGCGCATCACTTGCATTGTTTGATAATGAGGTTATCGGCATGTGAACTACTCACAACTATTTTCCTGGCGTTCAGTCCAGTCTGGCTTAACACAGGTCTCAAATGTGGATACAAATACACCTTCAATTTCCAAAAGCTAGGTCTTTCCTTTACAAAAAAAACTCGAAAACGGCTTCTTTTTTGTCCCCAACAACAAACCACCCTCTTAATGGAGTTCTGAGGTCTTTTTGGTGTTGTATATGGCCTCACACATCAGGTATAAGAGTTTCAAACATTACCCAGAGTTTATTGATTTTTCCCTTCCCGCACATACAATGCATTATCCTTTTGACAATACCACCGTACTGCACTTACACGATACATCAGTTTCTGATATTTTAATCGTGCATCGTGTTCTATATTCATACCACTCCTTTCGTCTTTCATCAATAAAAACGCTTCATTTATTCTGCATCCGAATAATGTTTGGATCGTTGTTGTTATTGTTGTTTACAATGGAACTTTTACCTAGATGATGATATCGAACCGTTTCCCTTTTATGTTGTTTATCAGACGGAGGAACTTTCATGTGATTGTACATAGTTCTATCGTGGGGTAGAGTGAATGAGTTTCTGTTCTCGTGTATATTTTACACAATCGTCAAAGCCTAACATAATGCTTATACAATTTTCGAAAGCAGATCTCGTTTAATTTCCCTATCCCCTACTTATGTAGTGTTGCCCCAAATACTCTCAAACAGCTGCCGAGCGATGTAATCTTCTTAATTTTAATAACGCATGCATTAAATTGCATTATGCATTACTGATGCAAAATGAATAATATATGCATTTTTTCTTCTTTGTTACATTTGCAGGTATGTAGAGCAATTAACCATTTCACGAATATTCTCGACAAACGATACGTGATTGTCGACGTTTTAGCTGAGGCATAAGTTACAAGGGTAAGTCGTTTGAGATTCGCGCTGCACATTGTAATCCGTCTTTGTTTGTCCAATAAAAGCACCGAAGGACCACTCACTCGGAAAATGACATTTCGTTAATTATTGCTGACTATGATTCTGAACAAGAAGATTCAGGAAAATCTAGAATCATATCCCATACTGTACTCGTCGAATGCTAACAGTGCAAACAGGAAACGATGTGCACATAATAATACATGCAACGTGCACTGCCCAAAGGCGTAGGACTCAGCGAGAAGGGTCATGGTGTGCTGCTAGTGTGCTGTACATAGATGAAGTTTTATCAAAAAAGTTTCATCGGATTCTTTTTTTGTTTGCTTTCTTCCGTGCTCTGCCGGCGAGCTGGGTGAGAGCATCACATTTTTCCATTAAATTTTTATCGCGTACTGTTTTTGTCACAGTTCCTGCGGTGTTTCTCTGGCGAAGTTTGCGTCTATAATTTAATGGCGTCGTTGTAAGGGATACATTAATTGCACGTGTTATCCTAGCGCTGCCTGTTTGGTTTTGTTTCCATGATGTGCGATTCTAAATTATAGGCTTGGTTTAAGGAATGATAAGTTCATGACGATGTAACATATGCGAAGAAATGTGAAATGTAGATATTATAATACTGGTTACCCCAAATTTGTAGCTCGTTAGTTTTAAAGCTCCAAGAGCTCCGTTGGAGGTCCACACAGTACCTATCTTGTTTCTGGTCGATCAGAACTGTACCTTCTATTTTAATTAACGATCGCATTATTTATATTTCTTCGTTTATACGATGAAATAATAGCAACTCTACCATACGTTGTCTCATTTGCTGGGTTCGCCATTTCTCGCTTTTTTGTGTTATGCATTGCCCGAGGAGTTTTTCTTTTGAAGTTGTTCTATGGCGCAATTGACGATAAGAGTTCTGTGTAACTGAGTACGGTTGATCGAGTAAACTGGATTGAATCATCGTTAACATGGAATATGCTGCACTTATGTGATTGTACCCTTTTCAACCAATGGGTGTACGGGTTCCGGATTAAAAAAAAAAGAAAAATCAAATGATAAATAATCCTAGCCAAATATACTCTCGTCCACGTTGAAGGGTAAGAATCAATACAGAATCATTTAGTGTTTCGATGAGTGAATATTTTTTTCATGTTTCCTTTATGAGTAAGAGTTGCTTCAGTATAACTGTAGGCTTGCAAACCAAAGGGATAAGCAAAAAATTCTTTTATTCCATAAAAGGGAATTTCCCACATAACATGAATTAAAGTGAGACGATACCCACTATATTGTAGACGGAAAAGCGCAAATTATGATCCGTAAGTCGAAGCAATTATAATAGCTGGAAACACATACAGCAAAATAGCAAATTCTTACTAAAGCTGAAATAAAAAAGTAAAAATAGTTTGGAACACCTAGCCTAAGATGATACCATATACAGTAAACTGAAGTAGATTTGAAATAATGAACTAATCGATATGATTGTCTCACCAATCGAATATTAATATAGTGAACCCATATCACTATCAGTCACTTTTTTCATTTTGGCTCTTGCTTACATTTCCTCTATTTCGTTCCAGAAACGTGATGCCAAATTGTCTGACACATAATATGTCATCCAACACAGTTTGATTCCTTTAGAGTCAGTTTCTAAGCCCCTTTGGTAGGGTCTTACCAAGTATTAGCTGCATACCTACACTCATTTCTCTCTATGTCGATATTGAAGGGACCATCGAGATAGGTAGAGACCAAGATGTTGGCTACACAGTGCAGAGAGAATAAGATATACCAACGTCTCCATGTTGTCCCACTTATGATCACTGCTGCAATGATCAGAAATTTCTGCGAGCAAATGCCCAAGAATCAGAACTACCTGAACAGAATTCAGGAACAGTCATCAGTGTGTGTTTAGACAGTTGAGTACTACATCTTCGTCAGACGAGTATGAAATTTTTTTAATTTTTTGCTTCAAATTACTGTGTCTGGAGATTGGCTCAACTCATCTTGATGTATAAGATGTTTTTACGTGTAAAACTATCTGAGAAACACTATGGCTTAATCATTTTCAAAATAAAAAATACACGAATTGTGAAAAAAATGCAATTTAAGCTTTAAACTGGAAATTTAGCATATTTGGGAACCTGTCACGTATTTTTCATTTATAAAATTCAGTGCTTGCAGTTTTGAAAAGTATTTATTCATTGTGTGAAGGCAGAGAATTGCCAAATCATTGTTTGAACTGAGTTTCCATTTATGGTTGACGGAAGCCTGCAGTGGTGACAGTAACCGCTTTGAGCAGTTACCTGTAGCCATCCTGGGACGGTTTGTTCAGGAATATCAGTTTCCTGGATGAGTCGGACTAGTTGCGGAAGGTTTTGGGTGTCAGATGCGTTCCTCTCCAAGAATCAAGATATCAAGAGTTAGGATCGCTGCATGCCGCTGAAAATGATTGTCACCATGGAACGAATGATGAATGGTACTGTGTCTAGCAATAAACACCAAATCCTTGAACACCAACTCCGTTGTCTGGAACGAAAAGAGAACCACAGTACTACACAGCATCATTAACGACCAGACAGAGACAACGTTCATTATTGGATCAAGAATTCTATGAAGCAGACAATTTAGTGAGATCTTTCTTTTTTACAACATGTTTTAATTATTATATTTTGATTATTTAACCCTCATCGTGCCTATAAGGTTTGTAAAGAGCGAGTTAAGGCGCTATAACCTTGGCTCATTAGTCAGGACAGGGCTAAATACCGCTGTCCCATCCCAGGAACCAAAGGAGTGACATTAACCCTCTTAGCAAAGTCACTCCCAACGATTTATCAAACCCCCATCAAATTGAAACGGTTGTGTACGGTTGTCCACGTTTCTTCCTTATTCAAGGTTCAAAATAATTCGTTGATTAAATTCTTCATTATTTGAATAGTTGGATTGCCGTATAATTTTAAATCATTTTCATTTTGTACGCTGCACAGTTGGCCTGGCCGCTTTAATGCTAATGCCACAAATGTTAATAATGACAAGAAAAATGGTGGGCGAACGTCTGCAATTTTCCAGGATCCCTACATGTATTGGCTGTGTATGTGTAGACTAGACTAAACTGGAAATTTAGCATATTTGGTTATACTGTAACCAAAAGAAAACTATTTTTTCTAGATTACCTGACTCATTTCCTTCAAAATGCTTCTCACCGATTGTTTATAGACCAAATGAAGCCAAAGATATGAATGAAAGTTAATAATTGATGATTTTTGTGGACAATTTTCCATGCAGGATTATGACACGCCATACAAATTTTGTCCTCAATACACACCTATAACACGTGTGAGTGCGACTTTTGTTTATATTTTTAGTAAAAGCTCACAACGTAGTCGACCGATCTTCGTAATATTTGAGAGATTAATACAGAATAGATAGGAGCATCAATTCACAGTGTTTTAAAACGTTGTTTTCGTGCTCAAAATTAATGGCGTCTAAACCATTGACTTTAGAGGTATAGTTTGTTCGGAGAAGTTGTTGTTCTTATGATTGCGCATTCACAGGAGTATGCCGTTCTGTGATTAATTCACCTATAAGTGATATACAAAATTTATTTTCCGAACTAATTAAGATAGAGACTTTGTATCTTCGGCAAAGTTCTAGCAAATGTTACTACAAAAGAAATTGCTGAAGACATCATATATCTAGCTTTAGTAGTTTACGAGTTATGGAACATATTATATGGAAGATTCCTTAAAATTTAGCTACTTATCGCAGTGTGCTTGAATATTTCATTTTATACCACTGAGATGGCATATTGTATTGAACATAACACTCGGGGAGAATCGCGTCGACTAACAATCGGGCCACTATATTAAAGTAAAAAGCTAGTACTTTCAGTATGTTGTGATGTTGTTTGCTCCTTTTTGCTCCTAAAGCTAGATATGTCTTCAGCAATTTCTTTTGTAGTAACATTTGCTATAACTTTGCCGAAGACACAAAGTCTCTATCTTAATTAGTTCGGAAAATAAATTTTGTATATCACTTATAGGTGAATTAATCACTGAACGGCATACTCCTGTGGATGCGCAATCATAAGAACAACAACTTCTCCGAACAAACTATACCTCTAAAGTCAACGGTTTAGACGCTATTAATTTTGAGCACGAAAACGACGTTTTAAAACACTGTGCAATTGTCTTCTTTGAATTGTTTATATAATTTATAAGCTTCGAGATATTCATTCTCAAACTTTAAAAATAGTTTTTCTCGAAATGTGCTAAATGGCGTTTGTCATAAGATAGCACAACAGCGACGATTTCTGTATGCTTTGCAAGCCAACTGATATGCCTCCGATCCGTCCCTGCGTCTGCGATTCCAAGCTCTTCTACATAACTTTTTGAGTTGAACTAGTTCGGTATTCTACCAAGGTGTTCCACGCGTAAATCGAAGCTTGTTCCACAAGCACGCGTAAATCGAAGCGGATAAGCCTCTTGGTATGCTGCTACTAAGATTGAGTTTGTTTTATCCGTCGGAAGATACTCATAAAACCCAATCGCCAAACCCTCTTTGCAGAGGTCCCAGATCGTAAATTTGGGACTGCGATATGTGACGATATCTTTCGAGACGCTTGAATGATCAAAGATGATGTACTTATAATCAGATAACGACGGTTCGAGCTCGTTTGGTAGGAGCCAGTTTCCCAACTCATGCTTGATACCGTCAGAGCAGAGAGTTATATCTAACACCTATTCTATTCCAGCTCGTGCAAATATTGTGTGATTACGTACATAGTATATGCAGTTTTGTACTACTACTGTCTAGTATATGCAGATTTGTGCTACTTAAGTATTCTATCAACTCGGTGTCTCTCAAATTGATATCTGAGCTGCCTAAATTATATGGTGGGCTTCGGCATCATTGCGAAACCCATTTCTGCTACAATATGATAGAACCCTTTTGAAGTCATCAGAAGGTGATGGTTTATTATGCGGTAAATATGCCGAACAATAGATGTTTTTCTTGTTTGTGTTATCTACAGTCATATTGGCCATGGCAGCACAAATATCGTGAGTTGTGAAATCGGATATAAGACATGGGTCAATAGCACTATTCGCTAGTGCTGTTTTCCGAAGTATCTGATGTCCTTTGGCGCTCTCTGGTCGCAATTGAATTTAATGAAATCATGAAATGAAAAAGTGAACAAAATTCCTTATATATAGGCAAAAGAGTAAATGAAAATCATTTTAGAAAATTGAATTATTACGACCGTACCTTCCGTTGAACAACATTGATTCTTTTTGCTACACTCAGGCAAAACATATAACGAAATTCATAAGATTTATGTTATGATGCATAGAAAAGTAACAAAACTATGTTTTCATAAGATTAATTTGAAAACGTACTACTTTTATGGTTTTCTTGGCAGTTTATAAGGTATTGCATGTGCAGGTCATTTGAATTTCATACGAGCATCTTATGATTCTCATAAACATAAGAGAGGTGTACTAAATTTGTCTTATGGAAAATCAAAGATGCCTTTTGAAAAATGAAATCATAGCAAACTGTTTTGACAAAATAAATGCCGTTTCATAAGATAATCTTATGATTTACATAGGTGCTACCTGTGGCT
Source organism: Topomyia yanbarensis (assembly GCF_030247195.1). NCBI lineage: Eukaryota > Metazoa > Arthropoda > Insecta > Diptera > Culicidae > Topomyia > Topomyia yanbarensis. The sequence continues at coordinate 115,399,358 of NC_080672.1, read as the reverse complement.
AAAAAATATACGATATTCTTATAATTTTAGCTATATTTTTTGCCTGAGTGTAGGATATCTGTCAAAAATATTAACCCATGTGGCTAAATTCACTGTCAAGGAAGACAGATAGTATCAAACGGGGATAGTACTAATCCCCTTTCAAGGTTATTCTGTGCAATCTCCAACTCTTTAAAGTTTTCGTTTCTTTCTTCTTTCATGTGTGCGTTAACCGCTAGACGACGAGTAGAGCAGTAGCAGTCTTCCATTTGTTGTGAGTTTTCTGGATACCGTTATCTAAAATAAGTACCGCTAGTATTTTACGATTCCCTTTCTTGGTTCTCCTTCTAACGTGCACTGGACGTTAAACTCGTGCAAATACTTCCCCTGACAATAGTTCGCCTCAAGGCGAGATGGACGTCGAAATTCCCCGGACAAAACCGCGGCCACGGAATTCTTCATGCCAAAGACAAAAAGTGTTTGAATCTATTGCAGATTTCTCGAGTTCTGACGGAACGATATTCGGCCGTGACAGAAATATCGAAAATTAGCCCTGATAAGCTTCGGATAGTGGTAAATAGTTTAAATCGGACAAATTATATTGTTGGCTACCGGCCTTTTACGAAAGAGTGCAGAGTATATGTGCCAGTTAATCAGGTTGAAGTATGTGGGGTCGTCTTCGATTCGAGTTTGAATTTCGAGGATCTGCCGACACATGGAGTTGGCGGTTTTAAAAAGCCCACACAGAATACAATATTTTGCGATCTTAAATTTATTTTCATGTACGTATTTGAAACATGACTATGAATGTAAAATTAAGTTATGCGAAATGTTAACGAATTTTATTATAATTTTACATTTTTGATTTAACATTAAAATTTCATTTAACGGCAAACCAATGAACTTTTAAGTATTTTTAATCTAAGCATATTGCTGTAAAATAAATGACATGTAATATCACACGAACGAAAGTGTGAAATCATATGCTTTTTGATGATCCAATTGAATGCATCTAATACAATTTAATTTTGAATCAAATTTTGAATTCAAGCTTTGTATGTTTACATTTGTATTGATTTACATGTCGTTTAAATTTCTTTGTTTTTGGTGTGCATGCTTCAGCTAGTGAAGATACTGAAACTGCTCGAAGAAGTACTGCTACAAAGCCGTGTTCTTCGAAATATTTTCCAGCGACGTCATCATATCCCAGAGATATCATAAGATTTTGTGCATTAAGCTGGAGTCTCGAGGGTTTCAGGCTCGAATCCCGCCTGTGGGGTGTTTTTTCACATAATTGCTTTCGTTAAACTCACCGTTTTGATCTGTTTCCCCGTTGAATATCACCAAAAAAGTCTTGAATAAGGTATTGGCACTTATGAGAAAACCCAAAAAAATGAATTAATTGTTTTGTTAAAAATCATTCTGAAAGATTAAGGGCTGATCATATGTTCCTATATGTATCAAAAATGGGCTCACTCGGTTTATGTAATAATAGTAGAATTTAATGACATAATTCTGTTATGGATACCCCCGGAATTTCGTGGATGTAATCGGAATCGTGAGATCTAGTCCATCCGAATCCTGAGAAGGACTCAATCAAAATCCTGAATATGATAATGGGTGATCAGTAAAAAATGAGAGTTTTCCAGTCATGTAGCTAAAAAGCAAAAAAAAATCAGCGAAATCAGTATGTTTTTGTTAAACCAGGCCTCGGAAAAAATCTTGAAAGTTTGAGCAAATTCTATACATTTATTTTATGAATATTGGAGAAGGGCCCTGGTCAGCCGTACGACGTAACTTAGTCGCGATGCTCTCACAAAAGCGCTGGACGGCACTGGCGGCCATCTTCCGGGTACAATTTCGGATCCTGGTGGTCAACTGCTTCGTATTCTTGGCCAGCCAATTATTTTTGTACACTAGTGCACTGAGGGAGCCGAAAAAATCCTCAATGGGACGGCACTGGGGCAAGTTAGTCGGATTACTTTCTTTTGGCACGTAAGGTATCTTTTTCTGCTCAAGATTCTCCAGCGTCTTCTTGGCGTTATGGGAAGACGCCTTATCCGGCCAGAAGACGTATTTATCATTCGCATGATGCTCCTTTAAGAACGGCAGAAGGATTTTCTCAAGACATTTCTCCTGGTACACTTGTTGATTGATGGCCAGACCGCTCGGCTTGAACCACGGCTTTGAAATCCCTCTGTCCAATATGGCGATGCACAGCATAACTTTTTTGAAATTTATGCTTAAACTTATATTTTACATCGGGGGTGTGGCCGACTTGTCGTTGGAATAGTAGCTGGCATTTCCTGTAATGAGTGTCTTCGAGAGCGGAAAGGAACTTTCGTCGTCTAGCAAGAACGACGTCCCGCGGTAGTTCTTCGTCATCCATCGGCACTGCGATTTTACGATCGCTATCTGCTCGTCCGTGTACTCGTGGGACCGAGTCCTCTTCCGACAGATGATGTCCTCCATCTTGAGGGTTCGGTGAATCAAAGTATGGGAGCAGTGATATTATCGGCCGGCGTCACGCAAACTCGTTCCGTCCTTGTTGTCAAACAGCCTTTTCAACGCTTCCTTCTTCTTCTTCGTTATTATCTGCGCCGGACGGTCGCAGACGGGCTTCCGCTCCACGCTCAGGGATGCCGGGATGCGTTTCGTAAAACCGTACAACACGATCGCGAAGTGCTTGCTGTTTCGACGTCATCTACGATTGAACTGACAGCACTCGAGCGAAAAGAAACATGCCACTTTCCACCCATTTCTAGGGAGTTCAGAGAGCAATTCTCTTGAAGAGAAAAAAAATTACGCTCTTTACTTTAATTACAGAGAGGTATTGAATTCATTCTTATTTTTTATTGAACAACCGTTACCACAAGAATGTTGAGATGGATTATACTAGAATCTTAAGGAAGAATTCCATCACAATCCTGAGCAGAACAACGACAATATTCAGAGAGTGAGAACTGAGTGAGGTTATATTGGCATGCTTAGAAGTAGGGTTGCCGCCTGTGGTGAGGCGTTGATCCGGAGATTATAAATGACCTGGGAGTAGGCTTCAAGAAAGACATGAGCATACACTGAAACCATACACAAATTGAATCAAAGCGTTGTTGGATATTTCTATACCGTTTATTCAAAACGTAAAATCTAACAAATGTAAACAAACTGAGTTTATTATGCCAAATAAAAGCTAAGCATTGACTCTTTATCGTCCACAAATAATAGAGTACAATGATAACTCTTTATATGTTAATTTAATCTTAAGTAAAAATGTATACCAAAGCTTTGCTAATATTTTGTAGATGTGATGTTTTGCGTTGTGATGTTTCTCCAAGTCGACTGTAGTTAGTATGTTTTTCCAATGCCAAACCTCATATCTACACTCTCGGTTGCAATACAGCACATGAAATATTTCACAACTACAAACCCGTCTCTCTAAACGTCACAGTAAAATGTGCCATCTACAAACGGAGTTGCCAAGACCACATATGTAAAAGAGCATAATAGCAAAAGTGATCGGAAAAATGTAATAAAATAATAGTTATCATTTATCTCTCTATTATCTTCGCGAAAAACATGTAATATGCTTATACGATCCTGCAATGCGTAAATGCAGAGGTGATAGTAGAATTAATAGCCTTCTGTGTGCTTTAATTGTTAAATAAATTTGAAAGTTGCAAGGAAATTTTTGCACGCAATTTTCTCCGTTTGACGTTTTTGTTAGATATGATGTAATGAAAAAACGCTCTAGATTTAGGAACACACTAATCGTTTTTCATTACCTGCTGAGATAACAAGTGACAAGTATTCCTGTGAACCTCGTCAGGATATTAATCGAGCACTGGTTGGAAGATTAACGAAATATACTCATTTGTTCACGTTTGTGCACAGTGTTGTCGGTTTGTGTAGGTGTAGTGTCAATTTCCCTGCTGAATAGCGTAGTTGTAATTAAGTTGGTTTTGTATCCACGTTTCCTTGTTTTTCGTGTTAGATCACTCCGAAACACTTGGTATGAGGTGGTATCCAGTTAAACCTATTCCGGAACCGGTTTGGAATTCTAAATGGAGTCTGTAAAGATTCCAACTCAAATTCAACAATCGATTCCGACTCAAACCCGGATGGGGTGGCAACCGCCATCCAGAATCCTGATAAATCTTGAAATTGTTTCAAACAGAATCGTTATAAAGCCTATATCGGAACAATCCGAGTGACCCACCTGGGCCAAATAACAATTTATTTGTCAAAATCGCTCGAAGTTTCCGAATTTTCTCCGACCAGAGAGTTGAGAAATTTTTAAAAGTAGTTCAAAACTCCCACCCAATGCACCGGGCCCGCATATGTAGAAGCAACGTAAATAGCGATTCTTACACGAGACGACTCAATTTTCAACACACAACACAAGTATGCATCCAAAGCGAATTTCGATAAAACCATCATCAATACGTCAATACATAAATAGTAATTTCTCGCGTAAGACCTAATGAAATCTATCGCGGTATGTATATATGAATAACAACCGCATCGTGAACATGACTCACCTACATAATACTGCGTCATCTTCTCGGACCCGGCAGACTGGGCAGACTCTCCATCAGTAAGCGTGAACTTTCTGTGTTTTGCAACGATTTGAACCTCTCGGTATCTCTACACTTCGCCGCAATCAACCCGTTCCGGTGGCGTGGTTTGTTTTGGTTTTGTCCATTCCAAGTCTCAATATTACCGCGCCTGAGAGGGAGATTGCCGGCTAACGAAAAACGATAAAATGTTATGCTCGTGAGAGCATAAACGACTCTCCCGTTCCAATGATGTTGCCGAGCATAGCATAGTGCTGTAAGTGCCCCGATGAAAACAACAACAGCAGCGCGAGTGCAGGAGTTGCTTGGATTGTACCCGATGCAATAGCAGAAGTAGCGGGCGGGCGGTTCGCTTGCTTGCCAATGACCGGGACCGGAGCACACGGCGCGAGAGGCGAACATGGTCTATCCGCAGCAGAGCGGGCCGGTTGGTTGAATGGAACACATGCGATCGAAATAGGAGGAAGAAAAATTGAAATTTGATTCAGCAGCACTTGCGATGCGATGCGGCAAGAGAGTTTGTTTTAGTACATCGTGAGCTTTTGACAAGTGAACAACCGCATTACCTTCCTTGTGTACAGGTTATTCCGGGTGGGTTACTGTACCGGAAGGTCTATCTGGAGCGTTGTAACAGACGGATACCCATGCCAACGATAACAACAAAACTGGACTTCGGAAGGCGTCCAATCGCGCGCGGGGTTCGTATTGTGCACACGCGACCATATTGACGTTACAGTGTCAGCTCGAGATCGATTTACTGCCCGAAATCATAAACAAGTGCACTACTGCCGATCGGTTTCAAAAGTGACGTGTCTAATTAGGCCTAGTCGAGTGAATTTTATTGCAATGGTGCAGCAGTAGAAAGAAAAAGTGAGTTCTTTTTTTAATGAAATGAAAGCGAAAAAAAACCAAATGATTACAAATCTATTTTTGTATGCTCTGGGAAACTCCGAGTGTGGAAAACTGTCGGAGAAAAGGCGTGCAACACGTTCTCCATGACAGTGCGTTGAATTGTTGTTGTTTGGAAAGAAGCTGTGAAGAAAATTAGTGACTGTATCAAACGAAGAGGATTACTCATCAACTGAAGTGATGCGTCTTTCACTGGATTAGTTCGGTAGCACTGGGAATGACGCTTTCTATTGTTCACCCCCTACATTACTCATCAACTGAAGTGATGCGTCTTTCACTGGATTAGTTCGGTAGCACTGGGAATGACGCTTTCTATTGTTCACCCCCTACAGGTCCCACATATCATTCCATAGAGAATTAAATTACATGCAGCTGATTGGTCTTCCGTGTTGGAAGAAAACGAGGTATCTTCAATTGAATTAGTGACCCCGTATGCTGCTGGTCTCATGCCAACTGGGGCGGGTCAGATAACTTCCCCCTCTTTCAATCAATAACCTCATTCGAGAATACATAATTGGTTATCTATTCAACTGGGCCATCCAGCAATAAAAATCACACTCGAAAACATAAATGTGATATTCTGTCTGCTGGTGGTGAGCCTCTCCCGTCCACTGTTCGACGATGATGATGATGATGGTTTTGCTGACAATGATGAGGTAATTTCCTTCCGATTTTGATCCGCTAGAGTCCATTAAAGCTATTCGGAGGAAACCACTGCAATCAATCGAGTGTTGTGTTGAGCCCTACTGCTTTGATGATATGCTGGGCGTGTTGAATTTCCTGCAGTAGCTTGGATCAAGATAGAACATATGGGAACCATAAAGGAAATTAAATTGGGGATTTCGTAGTTCGATAGTAGTGGTCGTGCGAACATAATGCTCGAACCTGGTGGTGATGTGGCGTTTGCGGTGTTGTACTCTTTGGTCGAGTTGCAGATTAATGAGTGTGGAGATAAGCCATCTTCAGTTGGTGTGATATAGTTTATTTGATGTACTACTTCTTCACTAAAAAAAAAGGAATTAAAACTGTTCGAAGTTTTTTTCAAGGCCTGTAAACCTTAGAAGTCTATTCTAGAAATGGCTGGACCGATCTTAGCACTTAAATGCGTAATATTGTTTTAAAAAATCATTGCGAAAAACTTCCCATCATTGCCGTAATAACGTAACAAGCTGTAAGACAATTTTCACAAAATTCGAAAAGATTTTCAGCCTTTAAGGGTTACGTAAACTAGTTTCGAATGAAAATTATCAACCAGAGAAAACACTATCAATTTGTCTTAAATGTTGATGTTTAATTTCCAAGAAATGGATAATTGTATGAGCGAAATTTTTACAATTTTCTTGTTATTGAAAAAAGGCACTTAATGTAAGAACGGCCCAATTTCAAACAGCTTGTTTCGAGATTTGACGATCGAAAATAGTCTTATAACACTGTTAAAAGAATACTTTTTTTCTTTTGCTTACTGGAATTTATTGGTACCAAGGTATTGTTGACCAATTCATGTTTTTAGTCGCCTTATCTTTGAGATATTTTACTATCGTGTTTATGAAAAATATAATACTAACATTTAAAACTTTCGATTTCCAGTAATTGTGAAAATCTTGGCCACATTAAAACATATAGCAAAAACCAGTAATGCGCTGCTTTGAGCTTTTTGGAGTTAGGCTGTTCTTGCGCAGAGGCCTTCAAATGTATTTTCTCCTAATATGAAGTACTCCACGAGAAAACATAAAACTTGACCATCCCCGATTCGATTATTCGGTTTATAAACCTACATGTTTTCCACTGGCAATTAGGGGAGAGGGGGTAACAGCGCTACACATTTTTTCTACGATTTAATTTTGATGATAATACATGTTATTTGTATAACCAAAAGTGATCCATAGTTCCACTCTGTTGTTAATTAATGTATATATTTTTTCCAGCTTGTAAAATTCACGGGAAATAACTTTTTTTAGAAAATAAACAGTCGGTGCTAAAATTTACCAGTTCTACCTACGGGTGGGATCAATGAAACACGACGTCATCTATAGTGTAATATTCTACTTGTACATTATGTTCTTTGAACATTACATCCTAGCGATTCTAATTAAAGTTATGTTGAGGCAAAAATCGTTTGTTTACGAAAGAAATCACTGTATCGTCGCTTAACATCGGGCCACCATATATGCATATAAGCTGCAAACCTGAAAGAAGAGATAATTTTTACGAAACTTCTTTCACCATTTCGCAGTTACCCAATGGGTCTATTGATGAAAATTGTCAAATTACACAGAACCATGACAAGCTACCACAAATTTTTTTTCGCGGCAAGTGATGAGTATAACATTTGCTATTAATAGCAATATACTTAACATTTATTTGATGAACTCATAAAAATGGAATATTGTTTTCCATTGTAAATTTACTCTGGCTTTTACAAAACAAACAAATTTAAATTTAAAGAAATAGAGATATCAGAAGTATTCCAAAATATAGCAACACGTGTAATTAATTAGAAATCATGAAATATGAGGGAATAAGACAATTATGATTCTATTACGAATGTTTCATAGTTCCTACTGTTCCACCGTTACCCGGACCACTTGGAAAAGGGTTTATAAGTTTCTGCTTGCACCCCCTAAAATGGGAACAGTATTTTATTCAGCAAATCTATCTGAGAATGAGTTAAAGGGATTTAATCCTTCTTTCCGAGAAAAAATATACATTGAATAAAAATATATGTGAAAAATATAATTTATATTTATTTCATTCTTGTTTATTTTCCGTCGCCTTGTATTCGCACTGAGTGCCAATCAACGACGCCAGCGCGGTGACTCAACCATCTGAACCCTAGATATCGACCCATCAACACATAGACCGAAACCACCGACCTTACTTCCCTTCCGAAGGAAGACGTGATTACAGATTTTTCACCTCAGAAAATCTCAGCGACATCGGTTGGGATTGAACCGAGACCCACTGGGCTGAGTGACGGTCACGCTTACCACTCAACCACTGCAGCCGTCTAGCTTTTATTTTTGTCAGTGAAAATCAGTAAAAATTGAAATATTTCAAATGTAATAGCATCATTGGGAAGCAATCGGTAAAATAGTTTTGCTAACAAAAACTTTGAACATATTATTAAATTTCTTACTAGTTGACACAAAAAAATTTCAATTTCATTTCAAATCAAATTGATCTGAACAAAAAAGTTCCAAAATGTGACAGTTATATATTTTAGAATTTGTTTCAACATAAACAATTAGTTTTTGTAATTAGGCAGTAATTAACGTTTGTCCATTAAAAATCAAGAATTAATTTGGGGAGTGGGCGTAGCGTATTGGTAAATCGATTGCCTTGTACGCAGCGCACCTGGGTTCGGGTCCCGACCCCGCACATAGGGTTAGAAATTTTTCCTAAGAGATTTTTCTAACCCGAAGAGGCGAATGACCTTAAGGTTAAAACCTCTATAATTGAAATAAAAAAAAAAAGATGGGTGGGTAATGTCTGCGACATAACCGGAGAGATGTAGAATACATAAGGAACACGTTCTTCAAATATGTTGATACTCATTGGAATTTTCGGACAAAAGGTGATTTGGGCGAGGAATATTTCAAATTATTCTTTACAAAAATGATGGTGGTCCTGAAAAGGACCAGTTTTGTTGGCGTTGTTGGCCTTGGTGAGGGAGATGGCTAACGATGAAATTAATTGTTAGCATGAGGAAGTCGCGTAGTACTGGCCAATGGAAGAACAGATAATAATTGATTCCTGAAAATCAATTTTTCTTTATTCATGTAAATTATACATACTTACAAATCTAACAGAAGATTCCTGATCATATTTCTGAATCATTAGTGCGAACATTGTGTAATTTGGTTAAGTACAATGAAAGTTACAAACTTTCCAAACTCGACCTTCTGTTCCTTCAGAAATATTGAAATGGGGTGTCTATATTAAACCGTTAGTCGTGGTCACAATAAAAAAAGATGGGTGGGTAATGTCTGTCACATAACCGGAGCGTCGTGATTTCAATTCGAGACGTTAATTTAAATCTAATAATATTCAACAGAATCACGTTTGAATGGGAAATTTTCAAATAATTCTCTATGGTAATAATGGTGGTTCTGAAAAGAACCTTTGGTATCGGCGTTGGTGTTGATGGTGATGCGCTGGATCGTTGGATATTTTTGGTATGATAGTTACGTGCCTGGCGAACTGTTTTGTAGCCTCGAACAAAACGACAAGACGGGTCCCATTACGGCTGAACTTTATAAGCTTAGCTCGACTTTGAAATCTTGCACAATCTCACGAATCAGACACTAGTAGGGCCATTTTGTTTGCTACTAGCACGGAGCTGCACAAAAAAACCAGTTAATGCAGTTAGTTCACGGGGGCTGCCAAAAAGCTTGAATATAAGCATGCGACTTCAACGTTTCTCTTAAACACATGCAACAACACATTCGTTTTGGTAATACTGATAATAACAGTAGAAAGGAATGGAAAAGCAGTGCACGAAACGAGCGAGAGGATAATTTAAATTTTTGTTCCGTGTGCAAGCTACTTCTTTCCACACAACGTATTATGTTGCTTGTTGAAAATTTGCTACACACCTTAAAATGAAAGTTTCAGTTTAACTCTCACTAGAACACAATTGATTGGTCCTGAAAAGAACCGTTGCTTTTATTGTAATTTACGCCCACTCCCACAAACCGACCAAGTAGGCATCACTGGCTTCATTACGGCTGAGTGTTGTAAGCGTAGCTCGACTTTGAAGTAATACACAACCTTACGAACCAGACGCTGGAATGTTAGCCAGCGGATTAGTTGCTCCGTTGCCCTCTAGTTGGGGCGAAATACTAGCACGGCGACAGTTCCTGATCGGTAGTTGGTTGCGATGGGCCACCAGTAGCTGGGGCACTTTTGCGGACCGTCATCATCGCCAACTTCTTTCCTCCGGTGGACTGGCTGCTTGCTAGTGCTTGAACAAATACGAATGATGAGAAAAACCGACCGACCAATATTCATATATGAAAACACGAGAAAGCACTACTATCGCTCTCCCGCTCGTTTTCGTGCCATTCCTGTGCCTTTCCTTTCCGTTCGGCTACCAATACTAGCATAACCAAAACGAATATTCTGTCCTTCCATCGCCTTCAATTTAGTGGCCAGTGCTAGCAAACTTGCATGTTCAGTTTTTCAATAACAACATTTTCAATATTTTCAAAGAATGTTGCAGATTTGAAAAGAAGGAAGGAGAAGATTTTCACAAATTTAAATTCTTTTGTCTTATTTGTTAGCGCTGATAAAGGCTATTTAGTTTGCTACTAGCAAGGAGCTGCACAAACAAATCGATTTATGCAGTTAATCAACGGAGGCTGCCAAAAAGTTCGAATAAAAGCATGCGACTAGTGTACTTTGCATATTCTATATTTTATCAATACTAGAGAGGATCAATAAAATAATTCAAATTGTTATAGCAACATGCAATTGTGGCAACACTGGCCATGAGATGGTGGGAGAACGCGCACATTCGTTTTAGTTATGATTGTAGTAGCAGCAGAAAGGAATGGAAAAGCAGTGCACAAAAACGAGCGAGAGAGGATAATTTAAATTCTCTTTCTTTCTTTCCACACATCGTATTTCTTATATAGCTTTCTGAAAATTATTTGTTATACACCATAGAATGTAAATTTCAGTTTAACTCTTATTAGAACACAATTAATTGGTCCTGTAAAGAACCGTTTATTGTTTTATTGCGGGAGCATAATTCAGACGCACTCCCCGCGGACGCGGTGAGCCCGTTTAACTCTTATTAGAACACAGATTAGTTTCTCTGTTGCCCTTTAGTTGGGGCGAAATTCTTGCAGGGCGACAGTTCCTGATCGGGTTGCGATGAGTCACCAGTAGCTGGGGCACTTTTTCCGACCGTCGTCATCGCCAACTTCTTTCCTTCGGTGGACTGGCTGCTTGCTAGTGCTTGAACGAATACGAATGATGAGAAAAACCGACCGACCAATATTCATATATGAACACACGAGAAAGCGCTACTATCGCTCTCGCTCGTTTTCGTGCCATTCCTGTGCCTTTCCTTTCCGTTCGGCTACCAATACTAGCATAACCAAAACGAATATTCTGTCTTTCCATCGCCTTCAATCTAGTGGCCAGTGCTAGCAAACTTGCATGTTCAGTTTTTCAATAACAACATTCAAACAATATTTTCAAAGAATGCTGCAGATTTGAAAAGAAGGAAAAGATTTTCACAAATTTAAATTCTTTCGTGTTATTTGTTAGCGCTGATAAAGGCTATTTAGTTTGCTACTAGCAAGGAGCTGCATAAACAAATCGATTTATGCAGTTAATCAACGGAGGCTGCCAAAAAGTTCGAATAAAAGCATGCGACTAGTGTACTTTGCACGTTCTATATTTTATCAATACTAGAGAGGATCAATAAAATAATTCAAATTGTAATAGCGACATGCAATTGTGGCAACACTGGCCAATTGCTGGCTGGGGGAACACGCACATTCGTTTTAGTTATGATGGTAGTAGCAGCAGAAAGGAAAGGAAAAGCAGTGCACGAAAACGAGCAAGAGAGGATAATTTAAATTCTCTTTCTTTCTTTCCACACATCGTATTTTTTATATAGCTTTCTGAAAATTATTTGTTATACACCATAAAATGTAAATTTCAGTTTAACTCTTATTACAACACAATTAATTGGTCCTGTAAAGAACCGTTTATTGTTTTATTGCGGGAGCATAATTCAGACGCACTCCCCGCGGACACGGTGAGCCACAAAGCACTATTTTGCATCCTCGAACAAACCGACCAAGTAGGCATCGTTGGCTTCTCGGGGCATCATTACGACTGAGCTTTATAAGCGTGGCTCGATTTTGCAGTCCTGCACAATCTCACGACCCAGACGCTGGAACGATAGCCTACTCTGTTGCCCTTTAGTTGGGGCGAAATTCTAGCAGGTCGACAGTTCCTGATCGGGTTGCGATGAGTCACCAGTAGCTGGGGCACTTTTTCCGCCGTCGTCATTGCCAACTGCTTTCCTTCGGTGGACTGGCTGCTTGCTAGTGCTTGAACGAATACGAATGATGAGAAAAACCGACCGACAGATATTTATATAATCGCGCTAATATGCACTACTATCGCTTCCTCGCTCGTTCTCGTGCCGTGCATGAGCCTTTCCGTTCCGTCCGGCTTCTAATGGCCTAACCAAAGGAATATGCCGTCTTTCCCCCACCAACTGCTCTCGTCAAGCAACCCAATGCGAATAACCATAGGAACAAACATGTAGTGGACCTATATATAAACTTTTCATTATTTTATTGTTCGGTTGGTCCACCATTTTGACGGCTCTGTGCGGGATGGGCTGAAAATTTTCACTTTTCCGAGTCGTTTTCGAAAGATTTTTCAAAACACAATTTTTTGTTATTAGTGCATGTTATACATACTTCAAATTTTAATACAGCATAGAGGAACATATTTGCAACAAATTGGCCTAAAAATCAAATCATTCTGTTAGGTATGATATAAGTTATTAACGTTCAAAATCTGACGCGGCGCCGCAGCCGATATTTTGAAACGGGACCCCTATATTGAAACCTTAAATGTATTCTACATTAAAAAAAAAAAAAAAAAAAAGAATTAATTTATTTAAAATCTCATACTATTTGCAGATAAAGCAAAATTTTCCTTCTAGAATGTCAAATACTCATAACTAAATTTATCCGAAATGTTTATTTCGAGTTATTTTAGATTTTTATTCAACAAAATGAATTAATTTGTTAAATTACGATCTTTTCATAAGTTATTATTCTTCAGCTAGAGCAATTTGCCGAAATAAAAATGAAATTCCTTGTAACTTGCCTTTTGACACCAAGGCACAGTAGTCAGAAACGTCAAAAACTTGTTTTAATCCACCTAGCGGTGCAATTGTGCCTTTCTCCGTTGTCCAAACTACAATCCCATGGCTGGTTATGTTCAACACAATGGTGAAAATGTTTATTACATATTCAGTACGATTTGAACATACATACAATGGATCGACAGGCAAGATCTTGAGATACTATATGCCGACACTGAAACAACGCTTGAAACCAGCGGCGGATCAATGAGGAAGATCCGGTGGTCCGGACCGTGCCGAAAATTTTCAACTTGTTAAGAAATTTTAAACTAGTTTTAAATTTAAAGTAGCAACCCCTCATTGCATACTCCTACCTAAGGCTTTATAGGTAAAAAAATTAGCCGGGATTGGGTTACCGATTTTTCGAGTGATTACATAACCTTTCTATATGAGAAAGGCAAAAGTCCAAAAAAGTCAATTTTCGTCAAACATTTTTTTCGAGATATCATCAAATCTCAACGTTTCATGCATTTTAAAGCCATTTGGCATCAAAAATGCAAATTCGATTTTGAAATTTTCCCTTACTCCCCCCTTTGAGAATTTTTCATTTCAGTTTATATGGGAATTTGCTGTGTCGTCGCACTCTTCAACCCGTAACTCCGGAACCGGAAGTCCAATCAATAAAAAAATCAATAGCAGCCGATGGGAAGGTTGTACCTTTCATTTGAGACTAAGTTTGTGCTAATCGGTCCAGCCATCTCTGAGAAACAGAGGTGACATTTTATTCCACATACACCCATACACACATACACACACATACACTCATAGACATTTTCCGATCTCGACGAACTGAGTCGAATGGCATATGACATTAGGTTGACGATTTTTAGAATGATTGCATAACCTTTCTATATGAGAAAGGCAAAACGTGAACTTAATTCACTAGAGGCTGAACCATCGAATATATTCCCAGGGTTTCTTTGGGGGAATTGTTCGTGTGAATATTCCCTACAATCTGTTAAAAATTGAAATTTAGTATGGCTTACTACGATCGAACTAAAAAAATAGCTTTTTGTGCTGACGAGGTAGAAAGTTGGTGTCTTCGACAAAGTTTTAGAAATGCTCCTAGTGAAAAAAATTGTTGAAGAACTTGAGCTTGTAGGATTAAAGGCTATCGATTTATAAGGCGTATTCTATGGCAACCCCCTTAAGCCTAGTTTTTTTTTAAATAGAACTTATTCCATTGTGACTTTTCGTGCAAACGATGTTCTAGATAGATGTTGAGGTATTACAACCACCTAATATTGTTAAAGACTGTATGTAATAATACCCATTCGTTTCAAAGTTTACACCAACTTCGACTATGTATAAGAAAAGTGCAAACCAAAATGCACGAACAGGCAGTGCTGAGCTCCCTCACGGTACTGATGGCAAACCAGCTAGACAAAAGAAAATGAAACGGTTAGCAGTTAAAGCAGTAAGCGATGCTTTTTGAGTTACGGTTCTCATTCCAATGAATTGACAACAGTCAGACGGTTCGCTTCTGAATCTCTCACTCATTGGAATCATTATTGAGAGGAAGGGAAATTGACCGTCGTTTAATTAACAATATAAATACGGTTATGACGGTCATCTTATTACAAACAACGAGCTGGAATTAACAAACAGGCGGTTTCACATAAATAGCTGTGCATAAAAGAAACTGAAAGGTGGAGAAAAAATCAACAAAGCACCGCATGCTGCCTGAATACAATACACTGATAATATTTAGTTTACCATATCAATCCAAAATAAATGGTACTCAATCTGTCTCTCATTTCAATGCGTTCTCTCTCGCACGGCTTCTGTGAGAGATAGTTAACTGAAGCACTATCCGAGGAAAATGGAAATGAAATAACCGTCATTTTTGTGGTGATACGGTCACTTCATATTTACCGTCACAAAACAAAGACTTCGTGAGATTGCACAGCACTGCGAACAGGCACTTTTTTCACTGTCTAGACTATGCACAATAAAGGTAAGAAGGTTTGGTCCGTGGCACTCTAGAACCCTATGAATATGGTAAGGTTACTTGACCATGTTTTCTGACTTTTCCATACAAAAACCCGCAAAAAATTTTTTTCTATTTTTCCTAGAAATTTAGTAATAAATGGCATGACATTCTTTTATAAGCATTAAATTCATAAATTCATGCATATCGCATGAATGTTAGCTTCAGGTCAAGGAAGATGATGCATAAAATTGCTTCATTCACTGCAGTATGAAATATTTGGAAATATCCAGCCGGATAATGCAGTAATTATATCGAAAATGTGTATCTTTTATTTCTTTTTATTTTTTTATTTTGATTACAGAGGTTTTAACGTTAAGGTCATTAGACTTTTCGGGTTAGAGAAATCTCTTTTTGGAATCGAACCCAGGCGAGCTACGTACGAGGCAATCGATTTACCAACTACGCTATGCCGCTATGAGGGGACTTTTATTTCTTCTTCCATTTATAAAAAATCTTTTCTCCACATCGTTATCGAAGAGGGAAGTGCTATTTATTTCGGTGCAAATGTTAAATTTTCTATGGCCTACTATAATCATGTTTATTATATAGTATTACAAAAGACGGCGATTTTCACACACACACACACACACACACAAACATTGTAAAATATCTAAAATCGCCAATATGGGCGTGTTGAATTTCCTGCAGTAGCTTGGATCAAGATAGAACATATGGGAACCATAAAGGAAATTAAATTGGGGATTTCGTAGTTCGATAGTAGTGGTCGTGCGAACATAATGCTCGAACCTGGTGGTGATGTGGCGTTTGCGGTGTTGTACTCTTTGGTCGAGTTGCAGATTAATGAGTGTGGAGATAAGCCATCTTCAGTTGGTGTGATATAGTTTATTTGATGTACTACTTCTTCACTAAAAAAAAAGGAATTAAAACTGTTCGAAGTTTTTTTCAAGGCCTGTAAACCTTAGAAGTCTATTCTAGAAATGGCTGGACCGATCTTAGCACTTAAATGCGTAATATTGTTTTAAAAAATCATTGCGAACTTCCCATCATTGCCGTAATAACGTAACAAGCTGTAAGACAATTTTCACAAAATTCGAAAAGATTTTCAGCCTTTAAGGGTTACGTAAACTAGTTTCGAATGAAAATTATCAACCAGAGAAAACACTATCAATTTGTCTTAAATGTTGATGTTTAATTTCCAAGAAATGGATAATTGTATGAGCGAAATTTTTACAATTTTCTTGTTATTGAAAAAAGGCACTTAATGTAAGAACGGCCCAATTTCAAACAGCTTGTTTCGAGATTTGACGATCGAAAATAGTCTTATAACACTGTTAAAAGAATACTTTTTTTCTTTTGCTTACTGGAATTTATTGGTACCAAGGTATTGTTGACCAATTCATGTTTTTAGTCGCCTTATCTTTGAGATATTTTACTATCGTGTTTATGAAAAATATAATACTAACATTTAAAACTTTCGATTTCCAGTAATTGTGAAAATCTTGGCCACATTAAAACATATAGCAAAAACCAGTAATGCGCTGCTTTGAGCTTTTTGGAGTTAGGCTGTTCTTGCGCAGAGGCCTTCAAATGTATTTTCTCCTAATATGAAGTACTCCACGAGAAAACATAAAACTTGACCATCCCCGATTCGATTATTCGGTTTATAAACCTACATGTTTTCCACTGGCAATTAGGGGAGAGGGGGTAACAGCGCTACACATTTTTTCTACGATTTAATTTTGATGATAATACATGTTATTTGTATAACCAAAAGTGATCCATAGTTCCACTCTGTTGTTAATTAATGTATATATTTTTTCCAGCTTGTAAAATTCACGGGAAATAACTTTTTTTAGAAAATAAACAGTCGGTGCTAAAATTTACCAGTTCTACCTACGGGTGGGATCAATGAAACACGACGTCATCTATAGTGTAATATTCTACTTGTACATTATGTTCTTTGAACATTACATCCTAGCGATTCTAATTAAAGTTATGTTGAGGCAAAAATCGTTTGTTTACGAAAGAAATCACTGTATCGTCGCTTAACATCGGGCCACCATATATGCATATAAGCTGCAAACCTGAAAGAAGAGATAATTTTTACGAAACTTCTTTCACCATTTCGCAGTTACCCAATGGGTCTATTGATGAAAATTGTCAAATTACACAGAACCATGACAAGCTACCACAAATTTTTTTTCGCGGCAAGTGATGAGTATAACATTTGCTATTAATAGCAATATACTTAACATTTATTTGATGAACTCATAAAAATGGAATATTGTTTTCCATTGTAAATTTACTCTGGCTTTTACAAAACAAACAAATTTAAATTTAAAGAAATAGAGATATCAGAAGTATTCCAAAATATAGCAACACGTGTAATTAATTAGAAATCATGAAATATGAGGGAATAAGACAATTATGATTCTATTACGAATGTTTCATAGTTCCTACTGTTCCACCGTTACCCGGACCACTTGGAAAAGGGTTTATAAGTTTCTGCTTGCACCCCCTAAAATGGGAACAGTATTTTATTCAGCAAATCTATCTGAGAATGAGTTAAAGGGATTTAATCCTGCTTTCCGAGAAAAAATATACATTGAATAAAAATATATGTGAAAAATATAATTTATATTTATTTCATTCTTGTTTATTTTCCGTCGCCTTGTATTCGCACTGAGTGCCAATCAACGACGCCAGCGCGGTGACTCAACCATCTGAACCCTAGATATCGACCCATCAACACATAGACCGAAACCACCGACCTTACTTCCCTTCCGAAGGAAGACGTGATTACAGATTTTTCACCTCAGAAAATCTCAGCGACATCGGTTGGGATTGAACCGAGACCCACTGGGCTGAGTGACGGTCACGCTTACCACTCAACCACTGCAGCCGTCTAGCTTTTATTTTTGTCAGTGAAAATCAGTAAAAATTGAAATATTTCAAATGTAATAGCATCATTGGGAAGCAATCGGTAAAATAGTTTTGCTAACAAAAACTTTGAACATATTATTAAATTTCTTACTAGTTGACACAAAAAAATTTCAATTTCATTTCAAATCAAATTGATCTGAACAAAAAAGTTCCAAAATGTGACAGTTATATATTTTAGAATTTGTTTCAACATAAACAATTAGTTTTTGTAATTAGGCAGTAATTAACGTTTGTCCATTAAAAATCAAGAATTAATTTATTTAAAATCTCATACTATTTGCAGATAAAGCAAAATTTTCCTTCTAGAATGTCAAATACTCATAACTAAATTTATCCGAAATGTTTATTTCGAGTTATTTTAGATTTTTATTCAACAAAATGAATTAATTTGTTAAATTACGATCTTTTCATAAGTTATTATTCTTCAGCTAGAGCAATTTGCCGAAATAAAAATGAAATTCCTTGTAACTTGCCTTTTGACACCAAGGCACAGTAGTCAGAAACGCCAAAAACTTGTTTTAATCCACCTAGCGGTGCAATTGTGCCTTTCTCCGTTGTCCAAACTACAATCCCATGGCTGGTTATGTTCAACACAATGGTGAAAATGTTTATTACATATTCAGTACGATTTGAACATACATACAATGGATCGACAGGCAAGATCTTGAGATACTATATGCCGACACTGAAACAACGCTTGAAACCAGCGGCGGATCAATGAGGAAGATCCGGTGGTCCGGACCGTGCCGAAAATTTTCAACTTGTTAAGAAATTTTAAACTAGTTTTAAATTTAAAGTAGCAACCCCTCATTGCATACTCCTACCTAAGGCTTTATAGGTAAAAAAATTAGCCGGGATTGGGTTACCGATTTTTCGAGTGATTACATAACCTTTCTATATGAGAAAGGCAAAAGTCCAAAAAAGTCAATTTTCGTCAAACATTTTTTTCGAGATATCATCAAATCTCAACGTTTCATGCATTTTAAAGCCATTTGGCATCAAAAATGCAAATTCGATTTTGAAATTTTCCCTTACTCCCCCCTTTGAGAATTTTTCATTTCAGTTTATATGGGAATTTGCTGTGTCGTCGCACTCTTCAACCCGTAACTCCGGAACCGGAAGTCCAATCAATAAAAAAATCAATAGCAGCCGATGGGAAGGTTGTACCTTTCATTTGAGACTAAGTTTGTGCTAATCGGTCCAGCCATCTCTGAGAAACAGAGGTGACATTTTATTCCACATACACCCATACACACATACACACACATACACTCATAGACATTTTCCGATCTCGACGAACTGAGTCGAATGGCATATGACATTAGGTTGACGATTTTTAGAATGATTGCATAACCTTTCTATATGAGAAAGGCAAAACGTGAACTTAATTCACTAGAGGCTGAACCATCGAATATATTCCCAGGGTTTCTTTGGGGGAATTGTTCGTGTGAATATTCCCTACAATCTGTTAAAAATTGAAATTTAGTATGGCTTACTACGATCGAACTAAAAAAATAGCTTTTTGTGCTGACGAGGTAGAAAGTTGGTGTCTTCGACAAAGTTTTAGAAATGCTCCTAGTGAAAAAAATTGTTGAAGAACTTGAGCTTGTAGGATTAAAGGCTATCGATTTATAAGGCGTATTCTATGGCAACCCCCTTAAGCCTAGTTTTTTTTTAAATAGAACTTATTCCATTGTGACTTTTCGTGCAAACGATGTTCTAGATAGATGTTGAGGTATTACAACCACCTAATATTGTTAAAGACTGTATGTAATAATACCCATTCGTTTCAAAGTTTACACCAACTTCGACTATGTATAAGAAAAGTGCAAACCAAAATGCACGAACAGGCAGTGCTGAGCTCCCTCACGGTACTGATGGCAAACCAGCTAGACAAAAGAAAATGAAACGGTTAGCAGTTAAAGCAGTAAGCGATGCTTTTTGAGTTACGGTTCTCATTCCAATGAATTGACAACAGTCAGACGGTTCGCTTCTGAATCTCTCACTCATTGGAATCATTATTGAGAGGAAGGGAAATTGACCGTCGTTTAATTAACAATATAAATACGGTTATGACGGTCATCTTATTACAAACAACGAGCTGGAATTAACAAACAGGCGGTTTCACATAAATAGCTGTGCATAAAAGAAACTGAAAGGTGGAGAAAAAATCAACAAAGCACCGCATGCTGCCTGAATACAATACACTGATAATATTTAGTTTACCATATCAATCCAAAATAAATGGTACTCAATCTGTCTCTCATTTCAATGCGTTCTCTCTCGCACGGCTTCTGTGAGAGATAGTTAACTGAAGCACTATCCGAGGAAAATGGAAATGAAATAACCGTCATTTTTGTGGTGATACGGTCACTTCATATTTACCGTCACAAAACAAAGACTTCGTGAGATTGCACAGCACTGCGAACAGGCACTTTTTTCACTGTCTAGACTATGCACAATAAAGGTAAGAAGGTTTGGTCCGTGGCACTCTAGAACCCTATGAATATGGTAAGGTTACTTGACCATGTTTTCTGACTTTTCCATACAAAAACCCGCAAAAAAAAATTTTTCTATTTTTCCTAGAAATTTAGTAATAAATGGCATGACATTCTTTTATAAGCATTAAATTCATAAATTCATGCATATCGCATGAATGTTAGCTTCAGGTCAAGGAAGATGATGCATAAAATTGCTTCATTCACTGCAGTATGAAATATTTGGAAATATCCAGCCGGATAATGCAGTAATTATATCGAAAATGTGTATCTTTTATTTCTTTTTATTTTTTTATTTTGATTACAGAGGTTTTAACGTTAAGGTCATTAGACTTTTCGGGTTAGAGAAATCTCTTTTTGGAATCGAACCCAGGCGAGCTACGTACGAGGCAATCGATTTACCAACTACGCTATGCCGCTATGAGGGGACTTTTATTTCTTCTTCCATTTATAAAAAATCTTTTCTCCACATCGTTATCGAAGAGGGAAGTGCTATTTATTTCGGTGCAAATGTTAAATTTTCTATGGCCTACTATAATCATGTTTATTATATAGTATTACAAAAGACGGCGATTTTCACACACACACACACAAACATTGTAAAATATCTAAAATCGCCAATATGGACAGTTCCGACTCCAATGAGTTAAGTACCTCAAACCGCTTAAGCCACTGTGCGAACCGTTCAAAAGCTACAAAACAAACAGTCAACACCTGATCCAACTAACTTACAGGACAAGTTACAAGACATTTCTTATCCATTTTAACAAACCTATCATGAAGTAAGAACGTGAATAACTTATAAAAACGGCGAAATATCACTATTTTTTGTTAATGCAATATTTAAATATCTTGACAATTATATCATTTTTGAAATTTTCTTCTAAGACAATATTATGAACCGCCAAGTCTCTATTTTGAGTATTTTAAAAGTGAAAACTTGTTTTACTGTCGACCCTTTAATGCATATTCTTCAAATTTCTCTTGAACTTCCATTTCTGCGAGTATTCTGAACAGGTTGTTTGGATTATCAAATTTCGCTGCGTTCCTCATACTAGTATAAAAATATCTCGTGTGTACTCAAAACAATTTTTTTTTTGAAACTGATGCACTCCGATACCGGAATAATAATCTGTTTAAATTCGAATTGACACATTAACAGCAATGTATAAATTCATTCCATTGTAAGCAATGTACAAGTTCATTCTAATTTTAATTTTTTCCAACTATCTAATCTTTTGAAATAGATAATTTTAACCTCCGTGTACGTAGTGTTGCTATAAATCGTGAGCTAACAAATTATAAATTCTTTGATTCGACATTGATCATGGTAGCTATGATTTATTATTTACAATACTCCGAAAATCTGGATGTGGAATCAGAACTGCTAGATTTGAAGGATTTCAGAAAGTAAGAATTTGACACAAATTAAAAAAGAATTAAGAACTCTAAAAGATTTAAAATTAAACAGTCCAGGATATTCCGTAAAGAATTAAGCAATCTAAACTGTTTTGTGTTTATTAGTTATAGCATGAGCGTTGTTGTTCAGACCTTTAAGTTCTTACGATATTCAGTTTGTAAGGGGCTGGAAGATATGATATGCCCATTTAGAGCCATGCTACTCCAGACGGCACAAGGGTTTAAAGGATAAAAGTTTTGTGAAGCGTGGAATATAGTCATATGAGTAAGCCTAAGCTCAAGGCTTGCGGAATTTGTTGTAGTGTTTCGTCTAATTACAGAACTGTCATGTTGTTTTCTATATGTTGGGAACAAAGCCTTACTAAAAATACTAGCGAGTAGCATCAAGACCGACAGACTTCTACTCGTTAAATTCACCGCTCTACACCCTAAGCTTTAACGACACATGATTATTAGTTCTTCGAATGAGCTATATAAACTCATTATTGAAGCAACGATCATAAGTGGGCCAGCATGTTGCTGTTGGTATGTGTTATTCAAGTTATCTCTGCACTGTGTAGCCAAGAACATGTAGCTATAAGGCTAGATATTGTATTGCCCAAGTATGAGGTTGGTTGAACACTAATAAATCATTTGGCAGCTTCTCACTCACATTTCGAGAGCGTAAAAAATGCATTTACGCTCCCGATGATTTGTATTTTTGTAAATATGTCTGAAAGGGGTTTTTATGCCTTCCTAAAAAGTGTAGTCAATGGTAACTCCTAAGGCTTTACCCATCCTAAAGAAGAAAATAACATTAAAGTAAAAACTCACAACAATTTGTCGAAAACGGTTTATTCAACTATTTGCCATATTTGAGTTCCATTATACAAAATTCGATGGGTCAGTAATGTTTTGGTAGTGCATCGATGATGACGATGCGTCGTACAAAAATCATCTGTTTGGTAGCTGAGAAAACTATGCGAAAGGCGAACATTTCAACCTACGGGGATAACGTGAGAAATTCATCTGAACGCATTATCTGTAATGGTATTCAGCAGTGATAGGATAGCCGTTTTTGCTGGCGAAATGTTGTCTGAGGTCAAGATAAATAGTTGAATTAGCAAACTGAATAGTTCTAAAGATTAAAATCTAAAAAAAGGAAATATTACATAGATTAAATACTGTTAACTCTCATTCCCATTGGGTATAATGCTTGTCTTAATTACATGGGAAATGGTAGCCCTATTTTCCATAATTGCGATATTATTCTATAAGTGTTCATATGATACTTAACACAATGCCTCGACTTGATGCTACTTGCATAACCATCTCTGTAGATTTATTTAAAGTTGGCGATTGTGTGATCAAACAGTTTTTAAATGATATCATTTCATCAATTTCCCTATATTTTTTTCCCCTATCATTTCATCAATTTCCCTATATTTGTGAGCAGTCAATTCCACCTACAGCATTGTCACTTCACAAACAGATTAACTCGTTTTAAATATACAATGCGCGAGGTGGAATAGTTACTAAAGATGAAATTGGAGCTTTATCTTATCGATGTGTAATTGGAATTGTGTGCTGATAACGTTTAGAAGTTTAACGAAGGCTAAATGCTACTCATCGTCGAATATGACAAAGTTAAAGCCAGGAACCTCGTGTATATAGATGACGATGCAATCGAAGTACGTCTACATGACTTAGCACCACATATTAAACCAGATAACTTGAAAAATCACTTCAAAATACGGAGAAGTGGAATTCATTGCAAAAGATACTTCGAGACTCTTTTTTCCCTAGCATTCCCATCGGCGTTCGTCGGGTGAAAATATGGGTAACCCGATCTATCCCTTCCTATCTGTCTTGGAGCCAAAGGAGGGAAGATATTATCTTTAAGCATCTATAAGTAAATAAAGATAATAAGAAATAAATTAAATTCACACAAGTTACTTTTCACGCGATTTTTCATGTGATAAATTTCTGAATTTGCAGAATTGCAAGCTCGCAAAAAATGAAAAGATTTGGTATGCCACATTAGTTAGCTAATCTTGCTAACTAGTATACTTAGTTTGGTAACTGAAATTTTCTCTTCGGATTCAACTAAAAAAATATAGTAATTTAGATGAATGAATGCTTCTTAGAATCATTGGCAGCTCTTGGATTGTGAACTGAGAGAACTCCATGCTACATGACATGACAATTCAAAACAAAACTATCAACACTATATTTGTCATGAGATGGGCTTACTTTGTGCGCAATTTGCTGTTATAATGAAAATGTCAATAAATGCTGTGAAACATTTTGTAAGGACATGCATTTAAAAGAATTATAAAACATATTTCATTTTTTTTCATCCCACTGCCGCGAGGGGTGGGGAGGGGGGCGGTGGTTGGTAATGCTACGTCATTTACAAGGGGAGGTTAGAATTTTGTGACCAAATGCTCCGAGGGGGAGGTAGGGGAAAATGGCCGAAAAAAGCAACGTCATTTGTGTACGGCCCCTAATATTGTACCTCGAAACAGACTGCTAGTACAAACTGCGAAATAACAACGGTTGCGTCTAGTGCCTCGAAACTTACAACCAGCACCACGATTGTGTCTAGTGCCTCTAAACTAACAGCAGCAGCAAATGACGGCCACATCTTGCATCGCACAGAAGAGTCTCGATCGAGATATTTTTATTGTTTTTGTAGAATTGTAGCTTTTGCTACGAAGTCAGGCTGTTAATATATGCTTGTAGTACACGAAAAAATTTGTTAAGGAAAATCTTGCCGAAGATGATGTCACACTGAAAAATTAATAAATTATTAGCAAATTTCAGCTAGCGCAATCGCTAATTACGGTTTCGTATCAATCGTTTAGATCTTGTCCCAGCTAGTTCAAAGTCAACACTATTTAGGTGCGAGCCATTCGCTGGATTCCATTCAGAACATCATTTTGATTGTTTTTAGATGAACAAATGAAGTCCAAACTTTTTTTTCTGACTATCAAGCAGAAATTTTTTTCTGACAGTCCTGATTGCATGAGGAATTTCTGTTCTCATCAATGAACTCTATAGCTTTGCTATGTTGGAATAGATATCTATTTATAAATATCAAAAGCTTTTTCATACGATTCAACTTTTCGGCTCACGAATTGGCGAACAGATCTAACATGTATCATTTTTTCATTACATATTCATAACCTAATTTTACATCCGGATCACTCTTCCGTCAAAGCGCAAACCACAACCAAAAAAATCCCTGCCCATAAACTGTCACTTTGATATTTTCATTTCCAAGAACCTCCGCGTGATTCCACATAATCCAACGGATGTCGCCAACGATTTTTCAAAACCATCTCCCGCAACCGGTCAGATACATTTCACATTTTTCGGCACAAGTGTACAACACCGAGTCTTTCGAGCCACCGCGAATAGGCCATACGATATCGCTCAGAAATGCTTTGCCGCATTAGAACCGTCACACGCGAAGGAAACTTTAAACCGAACCGACATCCGACGTTTCGGGCGTATGATTGGATTAGTTGACACGGCTGGACTCGGTCGCCATTCACTGGGCGACTGAATGAATTTCCAATAAATATCCTTTCTCATGCTCTATAGCAACGGGACCAGATAACAAGTCTCTTCTCATTAATTTTCATCTCATTCCACTCGATTGAATGCGATGCGATGCCGAGTCGGCATTTCGGTACACAAATATGTTCTCAAACAAAAATAAAGGTTACAGCCAGGAAAGCACCTACAGATAAATGATATGACGATGATTCAGAGAGACGCAGACAAAATTGATGCGAAAAAGACCGGTTGCAGACAGTATTTGGTGCATGATTTTCTCCAAGTCTGGGTGTAATGTGGCAGTTGGTCCCGCTTGTAGTGCACCGGACCGGGCGTACAAAATGCAAATTTATATTGTGCACACTCGATCGGAGTTGCAGTTCTTGCCGATTCGAATGCGGACTGGCACTTGCAGCATACGAAATCGATTACTGCTGCTATGGAGCTTCGTTTTTTTGCATTGATTTTTGGTTTTCATTGGAACTGAATCCTTGCAGGACTGACCCACCGTCCCACCGTTGATTTTTATAAAGCAGTACAAAGGGTTACCCTCCTCCCCCATCCTATTGATGCAACTTCGAAATATCATCTTTACAGCAGTTTCGAAGTTTCATTTAACATTCAGATCATGCGGTTTAATTGAACAATTACCCTCGAACCCTGCAACATATTGGCTGTCTGCGATAAAATACTGAATCCGTTTGGATTATGTTTCATCGGACGACAGACAGACGACTGGGCTCGTTCACGAGGATGGCCCAGAAACAATTGGGACAAACTGTGTTACTTGCTGGTCTTTTTCTTGTTTCCAACCAAGGCAAACCGTTTCATCGCCGAGTTGGCACTTTTTATCGGGATAAATGCCAACCCGCCAGCCATCCACAAGGCATTTCGAGTTGGAAATGGCCAATAGGGCCTTGATGCAACCGTAGAGTTCCCATGGGAGGACTGACTGGCGAGTAATGTTGGAAAAATGTCATTGTGTTAGATCAACCGCGTACCGAGTCATTTACTAACTGTCATTCTGCCATTCCACGGAGCTACGAAAATCGCTGCTTGTCGATCATTTCGGGTTTGGCTGAACTTTTGTACACTTAGTTCGATTTACGCAAGACGCCATTTCGTAATATCATACCTACAACCTACCTACGAAAGAAAAATTTAAAAAAAATCCCTGACTGGAAAAAAATGATCATAAATCTACCCACAATTTAAATCATCATATTAAAAGATCCATCAAATGAATTCTCTGCGGTAGAAATGAGTGTTGCTATCAGACTTCTCGTCACATATAACCATTTCGCCAACATTCCTCCCAACATTTACATTCCAACTCATTTATCACTAAAAACCCTAACGAGAATCCAGATCCAAAAAAAAAACATTCGCTTTAATTTGTCATTGCCATCTCCCAGCTGTGCTGCAGAATTCAGACCTTTACCAAATTCCACAGTCACAGATGCCGTACAGCAGCAGTTTTTTTTAATGCCCACTAAGAATCATAAGGAGTCATAAAGCTGCAGAAAACTTGGAAGACGCAAAGTCTGGCATGTTTCTGCTATCACTTCAAGGACGTTCAATGCCAACAGCCTCCTTACCGGCCTGCCAGCGGATGCGAACGGATAGTTCTTTTGATGGCGAAAATGTGCACTACTTTATGGACGCGGTTGCATTTAGCTGTGCGATTTTTCACATTTTATCATTTACAGCAATTCTCTTCTGCTACTGTCAGTTTTATTAATCACATTGCTACTGGCTTTTAATGAAGACACTGCGGTGTATAGCAATGTGAAGTAATTATTGGTATTCTGATGTTCGAAAGCGGATGCTCCGATGATTGTGAACTACATGAAAATAATTTACAATTGAGTCTGGTGGTGTGAATTTACATCTTTATTATGCAATGCTGGTGCCACTACAAATTCGATGCGTGCATTTCGTAACTACAACCTACAGAACCTCACATCTCGACAAAGAAAATTTCTTTTTCTTCCCAAAACACCAATGTCGCTCTCGTTCCAATGAAATTAATTCTAGCTCTTTTTTTTATTTTTCCATCGTCAAGGCATCATCTCACTAATAATGGAATTCCAAGTTTTCACATTCGGTCTCTCGAAAAGTCTTTATTCGTATTTCACGTGGGCAACTGGGAAATTCGTTGACGTCATCTGCGCTTTGTCTGTCTGCTAGCGAAAATGGAATGCGTTCCACCCTCATTGCCATCGCAAATCATCTTTCCAACCGGAATCGGAAAGCCGGAAGGAAGTGTTTGCTAATTTACATCAGTGACCATCGTAGACCACTCAAACAAACCCCGGTAGTAAGTTGCAATGAACGTTGCATTTCTCTTCAGCTATTGTATTGAATAGCTGTTGTTAAGTTTCTTTCTATCAGCGCTGCACCGATCCGATGCAGACGTCGCGTCGTTATAACGGCGACGGAAAAAGTCGTCAATTAATTGACATGTATCCGTAAGCTGACGCAAAATTTTAGGCTACTGCACACCTTCGGACATTTAATTGTGGGGGCCCGGGGCTATTAAGACCGTGGGGGTGGATCAGATCCCCTCGATTTCTCAGAAAATCGTAAGACTTTCTGACTGTCGTACATATTCGTGGAAGCGCCACGCAGTGGCACCGATCCGTACAAGCAAATTATAAAAAGTGGTTCATGTGGCTAAAAATTAGCTTGTTAACTAACAGTTTTGAAATTCCATAATTCTTTTTTCGACTATTTCTATGTAAACCCATTTGAAGGTGTTGGTCGTTAAAGGGTTAATATACACGTTTATGATTGTAGCCAATCGCATCGCATTTGCTATGGTTGACAAAACTAATTAAAATCATTAATTTTTCAACAATATGATGTTGGGTAGGCAACCAATCTATAAGAAGATTTATTAGCTACAGGGCGTCTCCATATCCGTATATATTTCTTTTCGATATCCTGTAATAACAAAATCTTTAAAAAAATCATCTGGTTAGGCTCCGGATATCCCTGTGTGAATTGCAGAACTTCCACACCTTCCATCAATACGGTGATTAAAATTCGGAATCTTCCGGCTACAGTTGTAGTTTCCTTGCCAGATCATCAGTTTATCGGCAAACTCGCACGCTAAATAAATTTATGTATCTTGGGTACGTCTTCGCAACTACTACCAACAGAACATTTCTGTTGGGAACCTATTGGAAGTTAAACTTAACATTCGTTTTATCATCTGTAAGGATGCATTAGTCAAATTTGTTCAAAATAGTGTCATACCAGGCCCGTGATTGGCTGTAATTTTCTACGTTACCGTCCGACTTCGTTACTAATAGCCCGTTACCACGAACAGCACCCTGTTTGTTGGCCACATTCACACCTGATGTTGTGGGAAGTGACTCAATTTTAGATTCGCGATCCGAACAGGATCTAAACGCATCACAAGTTTAATCAAAACGAGTGGGAATTTACAATCTATTTTTTTTCTACCACTTATTCAAAATTGAATTATCACAGAGTAGAACCGCAAGAAGTTCCTACATCTAGACGTTTAAATGATCAAAGCTCATTGGGTACTAGGCAGTTTGCGAACTCATGCGTAATACCGTCAGAGAAGAGTTACATTTAACACCTCTTCTCTGCCAGATCGTGTAAATGTTGGTGATTTCCTACATTAAGTATTTGAAACCCATTTCTACCCCAGTATAATACAACCCTTTTGATATTTATGTTATCAACAGTCATATTGACTATCACAGTACAAATTTCACGAGTTATTAGGTCGGATAGAAGATATGCGTCGATTGCACTATTTATAAGTATTAGGGCATTGCAAAAAAAATTTTTTTGGATTCTCAAAGGCCCCCCTCTCATATTGTGACAAATGTCAAAGTAAGCTCAGATGCCAAATTACACATCATTTGGACAATTCTAGACCAGAGTTGCACGAAATCATGACTGTCACTTTTTCATCAAAATATACGTAAAACTTCAGTCACAAATCAAAATGATGGTCTTTTTCAGTTGAGAGAACTTAAGCACCCAAAACTGAGCATAGTGAGTGCCAAAAGCAGTGACGAAGGAGAGTGAGAAAAAAGTGACGGCACGCAGCGCAGACAGCAGAGTCAAGTGTTTTGTCTACCTCGCAAATTCAACAAGCGTAGTTTTTATTCACTGAATTAATCCCATATGATTCAATCACTGCCAGTATTTATTGACCATTCGCACTTGCCTTAAATTCGATCGAAAACTACTATACTGATATTTGAACTTGAAAGATACTTATATGCTTTTTGACCTGGTGGTATATGTTTGACCATATTTATCAACAGATAAAGCACATTTTCAACTAACCGAACACATCAACATGACTAAAAAGCTATTTGTTTTGATTTCCTTGCATTTTAAGTCCACCTACTGCTATTGGGAATATGTCAGGTTTTCTATCTTCTTTATGCTCTAGACTGCGAATTAACGAAATTCAGGTTTATATTATTAGGGAATCCCATAGAATACAGCACGAATATTACATTATTGAATATTACATTACATGAGCATTTTACGCGGCTTTAGCATGTTCCATCATCATGCATCGAATAATTTCAAGAATGTGCGTAATTCTATTACAACTTTTTCCAAACGGCGACGGAAATTGAATTGCAATTTTCCTCAAAAAATCTTCCGTTAGCAATTAAGCCAATTTTTAATAGGTAATATATTTGAACTGTAATATTGAATTCAAAGTTTGCATCGTGGAGAATTTAACACTTCCTTTGCCAGACTTAATGACAATAATTTTCGAAACTGACTGTCATCGAGAGGTTTCAGTCAAGCCGAACCGAAACCAAGTGAGCAAAAGAGCAAAAAGACAGAACATTTTTCCGCAAAGGCACTCACGTATTATGACTGACAGTACACGGAAACGAAAAACTACCTAAAATTGAGTTCCTTTGACTCAATCTCGTGGTATCGTGGGGGAAGTTAAAATTAGGTAAACCGTGTTGAAGGTAGTTTCCATTTAACCACGGCAAAAATTACAACTCATTGATAGGTTTTTTATACTCAAATTTAAGTTGAATTTACCTAATTTTGAGAATACCCCAAACAACTCAAAAGTACCTTCCTCCACGGAAGACCTCGACTGAGTCGAATCTCTCGTTTTGTTTTTGACAACACTAATAAGTGCGAAAGCGACGCACAACTCAAAAGTAAGTTAAAAGAACTTATTCTGCAGGTTGTTTTATTTAACCGTGTATATGTTGCTGTCTCAGTGTGGGAACTTACACAGAAAGAGAGTCCAATATGAGTACTTGCGACCGTGTAGGAAGGTTTTCTGTTTACGGTTACCGAATGCAGCACTGTTCTAGACTCCCGTCCACTTCGCTTAAAATTTTTGAAATTGGTATTATGGGAAAATATGATAAAATAACACCAATTTCAAAATTTTCAAGCGAAGTGAGCGGGAGTCTAGAATTGTCCAAATGATGTGAAATTTGGCATCTGAGCTTACTTTGACATTTGTCACAATATGAGAGGGGGGCCTTTGAGAAATCAAAAAGAATTTTTTTAATGTTTCAAAGGTTTTCTTCCATTTAATTCCACTATGTTTTTATAGTTAAATGCACTGCTATTTCGATTACTACTTGTGCTTCTATCGGATCCTTTGTGGATCCTAGTATTGATTTTAGCTGGTAATTTTTACTACTTAAAACTAGATCTATACCAAACTTTTTTAATTTTTTCCTAAGTGGATAAGCCGTATTCTGGTTGAAATCTACTGCTATCCTTTTTAAATTTTCAGTTGCTGGAGTTAAGGTTATGAGGTTTTGCTTATGAAGTATTCTAGATTCTTTATTAATTATTGATTGGATGGTTTGCTCTGGATACCCGTTGAGCTCACCTGTTTCGAAAATGAATTCAGTTTCTTTAGTTTTTGCTTCTTCCCCTGATGGTAGAGTAAGCATTCTATGGACCATGTGGTGAAAAGCGGCCATTTTATGCTGATATGAATGGTTTGAAGTATTTGGTATAATTCTCTCAGTATTTGTAGGTTTCCTATATATTTCGAAAGTCAAGGACCCCCCTTCTCTTTTTACAAGCACATCCAAGAAGGGCAAATTGTTATCTTTCTCTTCTTCATGTGTAAAATTGATATTTTTATGGATGTTGTTAATGGTTTCCAACATCCGGGATAAATTTTTACGTCAATACTAGGATCCACAAAGGATCCGATAGAAACACTGAGCAAATGGGGGATATACAAAATATCATGTTCACATTGTGAAGTTTATATTGGACAAACCAGGAGAACATTAGAAATTCGATTCAAAGAGCATATTGCGGAAATAGCAAAAGCTTCTAGAGAATCTGCTAAAGATTTACCATTCCGCTTCAAATCCAAGTTAGCGGAACACGCTTTTTAAGAAAAACATAACTTAACTATAGAAGATATAAACATGCAGCGTCAAGTCTCTAATCCTTTAGACGTAGCTGAAAGCCTGGAAATTTTCAAACATTCGTCTCCTTTCTTATTAAATCGAGACCAAGGTAACGGATATTCATGGCTCTTCGAAATTTTACCTACATGAAAAAACGGTCAGCTTCATGCACCAGGTACCCACCGACCACAGCCTACCCGTTTCCCTAGATAAAACGACATTACTATCCCGTAATTTCCTATAGACTGATACAAACACTGAAGAAGATTACAAGTAGTAATCGAAATACCGGTATCTGTTAAATAGTGATGTGCAAGTACATTTAACTATAAAAACATAGTGGAATTAAATGGAAGAAAACCTTTGAAACATTACGTACATTCCACTAAGACCTCCGTTCGCGTATATATTGAGAAATTTGCCCTAATAAGTATATATGCACGAGGCGTCGCGTGGATTTGTCATGCCATTTTGTTGTAAAGTTCGAAGACAGGTTTAAGTATAGCTTTCCCACATAGAAATTTTCTTCGGTTCTTGAATCTATGGAAGTTTTTCCTTCCTGCGAATAACGGGATAGATTCATAATTGCTGCACGTTTATGCTGAAAAATTAAATTGTGCTACTCGAACCATGGTCGATCAGAGCATTGCACATTTCATCACCGGTACTTATTGTACAGCAACTAGAAGACAATTTCGCTTACAATGTCTATAGTGAACCCCGAAATGGGTGGTGAAGTAAATCGCAGAAAGTTTTAAATGTGCAAACAAAAAGTATAGCGGAAATCAACTTCTGGCAATATCCTGTCAGGCGAAAATAAAGAAATTAAAATCATTCATAAATATGTGGAGTTACGGAGGTTGTACTAACAGTTATCTACTATCTTGAATCTAACCAATTAAGTTCTGCAAAATCGGGTTATGGATCAGGTTGCATCTTCTACACTTTACGTACAAAACAATTTAAATTGAAAGTATTCCTCTAAGCAACATTTCTCCTCAATGAATCAAGTTTATCTACATACACAGCAGTTACCGTATATCCGACCACTAACAGCGTCTTCCACACCAATTACGTTTCTGATCAATCATGAGTTGTACAGGCCGTATGGTTCAAGCTCGTTATTCTGATTATCAATAACGTCGTACGCTTGAAACGCCAAACCGCCCTCAACAGTTCAGTTCACTGCACCGCACTCAAGCTATGTTTTACTCTCGTTCTTTCCCTCTCTGTCTCTCCCCAATTGCCTTCGATGGAAGCTACCGGCAAGACAAGCCCCCTTCAATTTCTTTCTTCTCATATAACAACCCTGACATGTGGCGCGTGAACCGTATCGATTGATTGATAACTGCTAAGCACAACAGTGCATTGAGTACAACAACCGCTAGTCAGCCACAGTAGGTACACAGGAGCGGTTGACTGACAGGCTACCGATCATCAAAACAAATTACAGCTATGAACCTAGGCTGCTGTCTGTCTAGTACGTTCGGGGGGTCATTGAATCACCACCGACTTTGTTTGACGTTGCGAAAGTCACCAGTGAACTAATTTCTGTGGTGGATAATCGTTTCCGGCAACGCACCAGGCGCATTCAAATCAAGTATTTCGTACGTTTTAAGTTGTTTGCTTTTAGTATGTCTGCTTTTGTAACGAAAATAGCAACATCTAACCGCCAACTGAAGGTAAAGTAGAAATATCATCAAATTAATAGAAAACCCCCGCAAAAGTTGTTGGTTTGCTTGTTGTGTTTTTTTTCGTTTGCATCTCGTCCGCTTCAAGGTATCTTGCTCTATGATATTATCATTAATTCGCAAATTCAAACGGCGCAGGTTACGTCAGCTCCAATCAATCATCAGGAAGGCACCTCTTGGGCGATGTAGGGGCTGGAAAAAAGGTTTTTTAAATTCATTGGAAATATCATATTTCAAATATGTCATTACGTTGAACTCATATTGGCTGAATAAGTAAACATTCTTAATTTCTGCGTATGTCTATAATTTGTTTTGAAAATTTCCGATGAATTTCAAAAAAAAAAAAAAAATCCATAAATTGTAGCCTGCATTAATTGCAATTGGTGTGGAAATATGTATCATCGCTTCGAACTTAAAGTTTTGGCTGAATAAATGTTTACCGCGGATGCCTGCTGCACTTCCATTCATTATCATTTGATAATGCGATAAAAGTTGCAACATCCATGTTTGTCCATTAGGTCATTGCAAAAAAAAATTTTGAATTCTCAAAGGCCCCCCCTCTCACAAATGTGACAAATGTCGAAGTAAGCTCAGATGCCAAATTGCACATCATTTGGACAATTTTAGACCCCCGCCCACTTCGCTTGAATTTTTTTGAAATTGGTACTATGGGAAAATATGGAGGCAAAATACATTAAATGCTATAACTTTTGAAGTAGCAATCAGAAAATTACAATTTATACCTATTTTGAAAGCAAATAATCTTAGTAACTAAATGGAGATATTTTTGTTACTAGAAAAATATGGGAAAGTTGGGTACTGGGTCATTTTGGCCTCAAAATCCCATATTTTTAATGATTTTTCTGCTCCGTGATGCAAATCATACATATTTTGTAGTTTTTCTAATGTGAAAAAATCTCAGAAATCCAACGAAACCCTTTTGACCTTAGTCCGAATACGAGAAGTTGGGGTTATAGGGCTTTTTGTCATTCATGTTAAATGTTATCATTTTCTCATGCATATATCTCTATTATTCTTCAATCAACTTTCATAAAATGTAACTTGTTGAACGTGTAAAATTCTGAGGAATAAAACGAAAATAAAAACGTTAGAGGTAAAATTCAGAAACATCAAACTTTTTGATATTTACTCTACAAATCTCATTTTTTTCATTATTTGTCCTAATACCTCAACTTCCCCTATTTTTCCAGGAATGAAACTTTTCTCATGTGATCCCTAAGCATATTTTACACTAAAAGTAGTAAATTAAATAAGAATTTTGTTGTTAAATGGAGTTAATATGTGCGATTTTTGATAAAAATGTGAAATCGACACTATATGTCAGATAATTTGATGTTCCTGAATTTTACCGGTAACGAATCTATTTTTGTTATAATCCTAAAGATTTTCCGCGTTCAACAAGGTATAGTTTATGAAAATTGAGTGAAGAATAATAGAGATATATTACGAGAAAAAGATGAAGTTTAATATGAATGACAAAAGGCCATTTAACCCCAACTTCTCGTATTCGGACAAAAGTCAAGATGGCTCCGATCGATTTTTGAGATTTTTTCACATTAGAAAAACTACAAAATATGTATGATTTGCATCACGGAGCAGAAAAATCACTAAAAATAGGGGATTTTGAGGCCAAAATGACCCAGTACCCCGCTTTTCCGTATTTTTCTAGAAACAAAAATATCTCCGTTCAAATACTAAGATTATTTCCTTTCAAAAGAGGTATAAATTATAATTTTCTGATTGCTACTTCAAAAGTTATACCATTTAATGTATTTTTCCTCCATATTTTCCCATAGTACCAATTTCAAAAAAATTCAAGCGAAGTGGGCGGGGGTCTAAAATTGTCCAAATGATGTGAAATTTGGCATCTGAGCTTACTTCGACATTTGTCACAATGTGAGAGGGGGGGCCTTTGAGAATTCAAAAAAAATTTTTTTTGCAATGCCCTATTGTCCATACGAGGTCGTGGCAACGCAGTCCTTCAATCAGTTGTTCGAAGTCCGTGCGCGAGGACGTTTGTCGTGGTATAGCTTAGTTACAAATGGCGGGACATTTTCTTCTCGGTGACATGTTGTTAGATACTAAAAGTAATATGTGTGGTTTTTTTTTCGATCACGACATTTTCGTTGGTGGTTAGTTCTTTAATATCGGTCAAGTAGGCCACCCTTAGTAATTTTCTATCAATAAACGGGCTAAAAAATTCAAATGTCAATATAATGGTCAATTTTTTTTGTATGACCCTTCTGGATTTGCAATGCCAATACCTACAAATTGGATCTTCCATCGAAGAAAACTTCTTGAAGGTTAGCTCCGTAACTCAAATAATTTTGTCTGCTTATGTGAATAACCTTTTGTCGGAAAAAAATATATTATGAGTAGAGTAGAGTGAGGTCAAGTAGGTCAGTAGTATTTTTGCACTGATTTTGACAAGTTCATTTGCATTCGTTGGAAAGGTCATCTGGCAACGTATTAGCAATAATGATTTTATGCTTGGCTAAATATTTTTCAAGCTAAATCCAATATGGCGAAGGTACTTTTTCGATGTTTTTTAAATCTGGAGGTACGATAAGTCACTTCGTATTCGAGGTTAAATAAAACAATGTACACGCCTAGAAAATCAGCGGTTCAATTTTTATTTGAATAGTATGAATATTGCTGATTATTTAAAAATTAATAACACAAATAATTCATGCAATCCATCGACGTCATTCGAGTAAGAAAATGAGGAAGCGTGGGAACAATCATGAAAACACGGAAGGAAATGTTGAAAAAAAAAACGAAAAAGCGTGTTCTTTCAGCAGCTGCACTTGCTGCGAATGACTTCTTCGATGTCCTCGCTGTCGCCAAAGTGTGGAACTGAAGTTGTGCATTCCGGTTCACGTGGTTGGTTAGCTGTGTGACGATCCCGTTTGAGCTTCGGTGCATTTTTTTATTCCTTTTTCTTTTCTTTTTTAGTTTATAGAGGTTTTAACTTTAAGGTCCGGGTGAGCTGCGTACAAGGCAATCGATTTACCAACTACGTTATGCCCGTTTCCTTCTTCTCTTTTTCAATCATGTTTATCTATCTACTTCAACAACACCTTAAATTATGATAGTGTTAACTCACGCGAAATATTTGACGCGCTTTCATTGATGACGAGCACTTTCCTTTCATGCAAGCATGTAACGTTTCGAAATGAACCGTGAATTGTTTAGAGGCTGATCGAATACTGGCGCCATTTGGACAAATGCAATTGTATTCTTTATGTTCTCTTCACTTCATTTTGGCGTTTTTTACGCGAAATTACGCACAACTTTTATGTCAAAATAATTCTAATTTACATTATACCCTCTCGCAGGTTGATGGGATTGACGGTATTGTAAACATCGTCAAGCCACAATAGATTCAGTAGAGTTATCTAAATATAAGGACCTTCGCTCTTTTTAGTTTCTATTTGCATCAAGTTCTACTACTAGATGTTAATTAGCTCTCACGCTAATAATCCACCAATTGTTATGACTACTCAGGATTTGATTTATATAAGAAGCCCGCTTCAAGATGTCGTTTACAATACGCCTCGATAGTGGTGTATCGAGGAGGCCGGGAGGGTTGATATGCGCCTTTTTTCTGTTCTATACCTTTTTCTCTATTTACCCGTTCATAACCAACAACCAACCAGTAACAAATAGATAATTGAGAAAGGATGTGCTATGTGTGGTGATTGGCTTTTCAAGTATTAGTACAGTTTGAAGTACTAATGTATATCTTTCATGTGATGATCATGACTTCAGCTGCATCTTGTACCTGTCTAATCTATTATGTCTCTCATATATTGTATTTTATTTTTTTCTTTTCGAGTCCTATACTGCCATTCTACACCCGCCTTCAGCTAGGTCAGCAAAGATGGTGATAGTGAACGTTTTAACACTCACACATTCTCAAACGTGGTCTCAAGCGGGAACCTACAAAAATGCCCTCGCGCACGCGATTACGAATCGATCACGTCCGGAAGTCTATCCTTCATCCTAGAAGCGTAGGTCCAAGCCTTCAGCTGGACCAATTAAGAAAATACGCTCATACCTATTAGACAACACGTCTCATGGCGACATGACCGGGAACCCTACCGATACAAGGGATCCCACTCTCTGCCAGAATTCTAACCGCACACCGAAAATTTAATATCAGACTCACGGTTCGCGCGACTATTCAAGAACACATGCAAATATGTTACAAAATCACGTCAGCGTACAAACGTTAGAGCCTCTCGCGATTTTCCAAGCAAGCCCACGAACTCGCAAACATGATTACACCCCGGTGATAAGGTGAACGTCTCAGCACTCATAAACTTACTAACGCGATCTCAAGCGTCAACCTACAAACTCCCGCGCTCGCTCCATCATGAATCGGGATCGTCCGGTAGTCTCTATCCTCGGTACCAACAGTCTAGGTCCATGT
The DNA here is from genome assembly GCF_030247195.1 of Topomyia yanbarensis. NCBI lineage: Eukaryota > Metazoa > Arthropoda > Insecta > Diptera > Culicidae > Topomyia > Topomyia yanbarensis. Next base: position 115,361,073 of record NC_080672.1, on the reverse strand, counting down.
TAATTAATAAGAAAATAAACATGGTGACATGACCGGGAACTCTAGTCACATACACGCGACAAACACGTCAACATACGAATGCTTAAGCCCTTCGCGATCATCTACGCACACAAATGCCCGCGATCGCGCAAACTTGATAACACTCCGGTAATTACGTGAACGTTTTAGTACTTACGTAGTTACAAACGCGGTCTCAAACGCGAACCCGCAAACGCGCGCGATCATGAATCGGTCACGTCCGGAAATCTTTAGCCTTCATTCTAGCAACTTAGGTCCATACATTCAGTTGGACCAATCAAAAAAATGAAGCTCATATCCACAAGACCTCACGTTCTACGGCGACATGTGTGGGAACTCTGGTGATACGGAAGAACCCACTTTCTTCTGGAATCTGAACCGTGCACGAAAAATTAAGTATCAGATTCACGGTCCGCGCGTGATCATTCTACAACACACGTGAATATGCGAAAGGCACACGGCTATAAAATAGAATTTTTACACGCGAAGTTACATACATGTTAGCACACGCGACATACAAACGCACCTGCGATCGAGCACGTTAACGTACAAATGCTCGAGCCCTTCGCGATGATACACGCGATCGCGAGTTTCTACGCCCGCACATAGCTGAACCGTACAATGAATATCACATTCAGAATCACGGCCTGCTACACGGCGCCTTTCGCCTGTCTCGTCTGCAAATTGTAGTATGTGATTCTGACGGGGAGCCCTTCCGAAAACCTAACTCTACAGCTCCAGTAGGACAACTGTCGAAAAAAAACAATTCTAATTTACTTTATAGTAGTGACCAATAGTGTCCCCAAACGGCTGACCTATCGTGCCCCCAGGCGTATGATTCATGTTGAGTACGTATTATTATTCAAAAATAAAAATATTGAAAACACCAACACACATCTCGTGTTCAGCATTAAATTTCACGTAAGAATCAACTCACTTGACATTTTTTACATTGATTAAATGAACTGTACTGATAACAAAAGATAATGCGTTTTCGCAGAACAACACACGAAAACATAAACGACGCCGTAACTACTACAGCTGATCCATGGTAACATCCAAAATGTCAGTCGTCAACGATGTTCTCTAGCGTGTATCTAATCCACGCAACATGAGCGACCTCTGGAATAACATAGCAAAGATAATGCCATATACTTATTTTACCACCACGCCTACTTGAACTCATTCTACTATACGAATAATATGAACTAAATAATGCAAATTAATAAAATAAATCAAAGAAATAAAAAATAAAATATTACATGCATTTTATTTTACAAAACGATTAAAGAGAAGAAAATTAACAAAATAAAAGGTGTGTGCAAAATAGATAAAATGGCGGTAATGACGGAAATGAAACAATTAAAAATCTGAAAAATATAATAAAATAAGTAAAATAAATAAAATAAATGAAATTAATAAAATATATAAAATAAAAGAAATAAATAAAATGAATAACAGGAATAAAATAAATAATAACAATAGAATGCATGCAATGGTAAAATTAATAAAATAGTTAAAATTAATCAATGAATGAAATTAATAAATTGAGTGAAATGATTATTATTTTAAATTTGATTTACCAGCATATGAAGAAGCGGCTAAATAAATTTACAATAAACCCTTCAGTGTTTTTACATTTTCACCTCTTAATATTTGTAAATAATTATAGAAAAGTATAGTGCTGCCAATTTATTCAAAGAACTATAGTTATGATCAAACAACTGTAAGGTTGATTTGTTTAGACTTAGTAGTATGCTAGTATTGTATTTATTTTCGTCAAATAAGCCACGTTTCGAAGGAATATTCCAGGATTTGAACACAAATTAGTTTTCCTGTAATTCAAACGTGTTGAAAAGTTTTTCGCGACTCCTCGTATTTTCCTTGCCAAATAGTGTGCAATATTTGTCTTCAAAAATGCTTCTGCATAAAATATTAATACGGGAAGATGAAAATTTGATTTTGTCTTGCTATGTGAGGAATAAAATATAAAATATCTAGTATCTCCGCCAAACGTTAACGGTTTTGGACATGAGATTACATGGACATATCTCGTGACACACACATACAGTAATTGTCACAGTTTATTGAGCTGAATGAGTTTCATAAGTTAAAACTGTTTCTATCAAACCTGTTTTCCATTAATTTAATAACAAATAAGAAAATTTCTAAAAAAGTTACTTATTTGCACATTTCTGCGGTCTTTAGTTTTATATATAGGCTCACGATTTCTACATATACTAGTAATCTTCAATTTCCATACTAGTAACCATTGTTTATGCACAAAAACCTGTTCCGAAGACAAAGGCAAATCTTACATAATCTGAAATCACCCACTGATTTGAAGTCTCGCAGTGGGAAATATATATTTTGGTCTCGCGATTCACTTATCTTGATTCCCACAATTCTCACTACAGGAATATGAATAACGATTCCTAGTTTTTTGCTACTGTCCCTTAAGTGTATGCGTTAACTGTGATACAAATAATTGTTCTATGTTTCATATTTTTACTGATGAAATCGAACTGATTTGTGTAAAGCCTCCGCATTTCGAATTTGTATTGTAATCTCGGAAGAATAGTACCTCAGAAAAAATAGTGAAATTTGAGTGTTAATTCTGTTTAATTTCGTGCAATTCTTCTAAAATTTTATGATAAAGAATTTCATGTTGATTTTAAAACTTTGCTACAACTTTTACATGGAACTATTTGAACGACTAGTCACTACTTGATCAACACTCCCAAAATGTATGAAAAAAGCTTCGCAGGCTTATAACAAGTTTCTCTAAAACTTTTACGTTCTTCTATTTTAAAGTTTTAATGGCTTCTCAAATCGAAAAAAATGCCATAAAACTGGCTGATAGTTTCAACTTGATAATTTGTTTAAATAAAACAGGCCCAATTTAAATTGTGCTGACGAATTTCCTAGAAGTATCGAAGTATCTGACCTCCCCGAAAATAGTATGTATGCAGAATGTATCTATTCATTATCGATAAATTAGTTCTTAAAGTACGATACGATTCCATAATAAATAGAAAATGGTCTGAAAAATAAGAATGTACTTTTTGTTGTCCTAATACTGGATTAGATTAGTGGATTACTGAATAATGAAGTTCTGTCAATATCTCACGTCCACTACATATTCGCAACAATCACTTTACACGTCGAGTGCTTTGAATCATATTTCAAATAAACGTTTCAAACGTCTCATGTAAATTAAATTTTAAAAATGGCCCCAATTACTGGAATAACATCAATTAAAATATTTTTTAATAATCGTTGTTCATAAACGTAATGTACAAACATAGTAACGCACCGTCGAGAGCAAAATCTCGACCAAACATCACCAATTTGCTAGGACAATAAGTCGGGAAATGGCCCCGCGAATGCTACCGCGTTCAGTACGTCGGGTGGGTGTTTGCTCTTGAACGATCACTTTCATTGGAAAGTAAACATTATACGTGCGCTCGTATAGTGGCAGAGCAGAGATATTTGGTTTCAATCGTAATTGACGGTGTCGATTGTGGTTGGCGGGCGGTCGGGGTAGGCATGATTTGAACACGGCTGTTGACGATCAGCAGTGCATTTCACAGCTTGTATGACGTTGACATCAACTGTCTAACAAGTGGGTTGGATTGGTTTGACCCCAATGTTCAATCGGATCAATATTTATGTTATGCTCTCTGGACAAAATAAGGTTGAAAATGAAAACTATTTGATCTTTGTTATTTCACTTATTTAATCGGTGATTGGAACACCGTGAAATAAGACTCGTAAATTTGCATGGAATGAAATGTTCCAAGTATGACGATTAAACGGCACCAGCAATATATGGGTAATCCTATCGTTTCAAGCTCCAATGGAAACTCATAAAAGTCAAATCAACAACTATGGTTTAAGTATTATATAGCGATAGGCAGTTTAGTACCCACGATAATGCCCCCGTGCTCCGAGGGTAAAAACTGTAACAACTTTTCACCCATGACTCAACTTTACGGGCGCAAATGTATAAAAACCATTTTACGCTGCACAACGATGCGATAAGAGTGTAAAAGTAACACGGATCGTGGCAGCGATTTCTGCGCCACTAATTCCCAGGCCAATCGCCTTTCAAAAAGTTAGACTTGTTTGTGATCGCCTCACTTCCCTTACAGTTTATGCACTATTGTTTCAGAAGCCAGTTTTTTTATCCAATTCCATCCTCGTCTCCGTCGCTAGCAATGAAATTATCAGCAACTAGTGCGAAAGGCGCCATTAAAAAATGGCTACACAATTGCCCCCGAGACGCGTAATTTTTCGCGTCATATTTTTTTTATAACTCAATTTATAATAAATTTATCGCGGGTGCGGAATCTGTGTACTGATGCTAGTTGGCTGCAGGAACGGAACCCGGTCGAGATTGCAGCAAATAGTCGGAGGCTATTTTGGCACGGATAGGCGATGACAGCGCACACTATGGTGGTAGACCTCTACGGCAACCGCAGCAGCAACATCGATGATTAATGGTGGCTCTTGGGGCAGTGGTCGGAGCCACCACGGACGACATGCATGATCCTTTGATAGTAGCGTGGAATTTCATTCCTGATCTAGTCGGACATGGTTGGCCATTAATGTTCGATCGTGATAAGGATGCATGTCGAGCTCTGGTGGTTATAAAAAAGTAGTTATAATTTTGATTGGTCGTAAAGCATATAATATGTTTACTATTTTTACATAGAGCTTTTTGCAATCAATCGAACGGGGGTAGCGATGATAATACGAAGAATTTAGAGAGTCGTCGGCCTGACGTTACCAAGGAGTCGAAGTAAATTAGCGTTTATTCCTTAACAAATTTTTATATTTACGAAACATAAAACAATTCTCCTACCTCCTATTTACATCAAACACTTGATCGACAGCCACTAAAAATAATCGTTCGAATTTCTGTGCGCACTGCAATTTGCCCTACATTATCAATTGTCCTACTTTGCATATATGACGTAAGCCCTCTCATCCCGCAGCGGATAACATCGCCATTCACATGGAAAACTTCATCCATTCCTCCGATACTCGGCAGTTTCTATCTGAAACATCCTGTGGCACGTACCGGCGCACATTCGCCATGACAGCAGCAGTTGCGAAGTCAATGCCAGATATTACCGCACATAAAATCCGCAGAGTAGCGGTATCGACTACAGCTCCACATGCAGGTGCAATAAAATGAGTGTCATGGACTTTTTTCCAACTTTCCGTACCATTATTGCTGGAAAGCATTGCAATACAAAACGTGCCATATCTTTCTGTCTTTCCTCGGTTTGGACCGTAAAATCTAAACCTAGGTTTACGTACTCCGTTGGAAAACTATGCTCGCCTCGTCTCGACTGGGGAAGATTGAATTGACTGGTCGGTTTGTTGCTGTTGTCGCAAATCACCGCTGTCCAATTCCGGGCCAAAGCTGTCCGATCAAATCGGGCCCTGGGCATGTTTGACATTTTATATGTGCATGCAATATGTATCGATGAAGCTTGACAAAGATGCAATTGGTGGAGCTTAATGTTACCAGCTGGGGCAGGCACTGCTGCTGTTTTGGTAAACCCATTTGCGAGGTAAGCTGAAAAATCGATGTGTGAATATTACTTTCTATATAGTTGCAGCATTGTTAGTCTATAAACGATTCTGAGAGACAGGGATTACTTCTGAACTAGCATAAAAATAGATTATGTGGTTTATGAGGTCGCTCATTGTGATTCTGATAACAGAATTTGAAAATTCAACATGGCGGCTACACAATGGCAGTCATTTTTTACGAAATTTGTGAATTTTGTTACAATGAACATATAACTCGATTTACAAGAGTTTTTGGGGTTCAAAAAAATTCAAAATGGCAACCATTTTTTACAAATTGGCAAATTTTGTTATAGTCAGTATAAAACCCGACATCTGTATCATCAGAAATATGGAATGAGTGCATTAGAACAAAGTTTTGTAGACACTGAAATCCCAGCTGACAGCGAGTCTGAAGATAATACTGAAAGTAGTGAAGACGAGTCACTCGTCACGAAAGACTTTCAATCAGACAGGGGCGGCGAAACACTTTAGACTCGAGTGGGTAGAAAGCATAGGGTGAGGGGTCCATTAGTAATGATTTTTTTTCCCTTTTCGCAATGCACACGCTTACATTACATTCACATTAAGTCACGTTCGTTTATGCAAATGGAATTGTGGTACATCGATGTTTTCAAATGTGTGTAGTGCGAGATACATGCGTTGCACATCTAATTTTTTTGAAATGGTTCAAAATTTCGAGTGGGTAATTACCCACTCGGTTATTTTAGAGTGGGTAGTACTACCCATACTACCCACGCTTTCCGCCGGCCCTGCAATCAGAAGATGTTGCATGCGATACTGATAAAGAAATTGAGGTCGGTGATAATTCGAATAATGACTATGAAGAAGATGATACTCCTCTCAGCATTCGTATTGCGGAAATGGATGGAATTTGGGAAAAGAAGAAAACATCCACAATTCTCTGAACAAATTGGGCCACAAAATTTTACAGAGAATATTGTATTACGGGGCGAAGTTTTCCTATGTTCACTTTCCGAACAAAACGTTGAATTAATAGTTAAACAGTCAAATCTGTACTGCACGCAAACTGGAAAAGATTTCGAAGAGGTAAGAGGAAGTTCTTGGGAATAAATCTAATGATGGATGTAAAAAAGTTACCAGCTTATCGCGATTTTTCGTCATCAAACCCACAAGTACGTGACCCATATATCAGTTCTATTATGAGTCTGAACCGGTTTTCTTTCTTACTATCGCATTTGCATGTGAGTGACAAAACTAAAGAGCCGAAAGGAAACGAACCAAGGTTTGATAAACTGTACAAGGTTGCACCTACTCTAAATATTATTTCCGAATCTTAAAGGATTACTAAAAATCGATTATGAACCAATCGATCGATGAGAGCATGATAAAGTTCAAAGCAAGTAGTGCTATGAAACAGTACATGCCAATGAAAACCACCAAAAAAGGATATAAAGTTTGGCTTCGAGCTGATGAACATGGTTATACCTGCGAATTCTACCTTCGACGTCATAATCAGAATCAACGACCCCGAAAACCTCATTGTAAGATGTTTAGGCTAATATAAAAAACATGAAATTTAGCCAAGCACAGCCGCCGTATTGGATGCGTCATTTTGAATTTTTTCGTTTTCGGTGTCAGAATCAGAATCAGTGACCCCGAAAACCCCCTTATAAGACGTTTTAAGCCGATATAAAAAACATAAAATTTTGCCAAGCACGGTCGCCATATTGCATCCGCCATTTTGAAATTTACATTTTCGACATCAGAATCAGAATCAGTGACCCCGAAAACCCTCTTGTAAGATGTTTTAGGCCAATATAAAAAACCTGAAATTTAGCCTAGCAAAGTTGCCGCATTGCATCCGCCATTTTGAATTCTACATTTTCGACGAATCTGAATCAGCGACCCCGAAAACTTATATAAAGCTAAAAATAACACTATTAACAATGAAAAAAAAAATCGCGTCGCAAAGGGATAAACGAACAAATTCTACCCGCGTCGCTTCGTTACTTCTACATACCAATAACAGAAAAGCCTCGTTGCCCCCAGCGTGAGCGACATGAGTGAATCAAACTACAAAGGGCGCCCACTAACGAAAAACTGTCTTGATCGTCTTTACCCAAACATGAAGTAGACCTACAGTGCGTGAGGTGGAACATTTGTCAAAAGAGAAAACGGACCTTGATCTCATGGTTGTGACTTATCTCCAAATACATCATACATAAAATGTGATAGTGATGTCAAATACGACAACATTAACACCCTAATACCTATATATATGGACAAGGATATTACTGAAATTCGCCTACATGATTTGGCACCGCACACCAGCTCTGAGTACATTAAAAAAAATCATGTTGAAATACGGAGAAGTGACACCCGAAGAAACTTTTTCCCCGGTATTCTCAACTGGGTTCGTGTGGTGTTTCAACCTGTTCCTTCCTATTTAACTTCGAATACACATTTGCTCAACGAATTACCTACATTTAAAGAACGCTATGCACATGCCCTGGACAGACTCCCACGTGCCAGTTCTGCAACCAGACGGCACGCTACGGTAAATCATGTGCCAAAACTGCTAAGGAAAATGTATCTACTACAACACACACACACACTAATAAACAGCCTTCCGTTGCCAAACCACAGACAACGGGTCAAGCAAAAATCCTCGAAAAACCTAAGCCAACATCCAGTACACCCATCAAATGAAAAACAGAAGAGAGGAAGGATACATCAAGGTCACTTAGAAACACAACAAGCACCAAAAAACTAACCATAAGTGAGAACAAAAACTGCTCTAGCGACATCGACATGGGCAATTGGGTATACACGAAAGCGAGGAAGACAGTTGGCTGAACACCCAACAAGCAGCAGCTGATAAAGTAAATCCACCCCCGAAAAAAAAATCACGTGGAACAGCAAGGAGTGCGCCCAGGATGGTCGACCGCAATGACTATCGATTTTTCGTTTGAATTGTGTGTCAATCTGAAATGTAGGTGTATAATTCCGAAAATGGCGAATAACCCTTGGGGTTAAAATCTTTTCAAGGAAATAATAATCATAATGAAAATAATAAAATCAATTATCATTTTAAGAATGGGTATTGACCATCAAAAAGTTTTCTTCGTATTAGTTATTGGAAACTGTCATAAAACAATTTTTTATGTACTTTCAGTACAACTCTTTAGTACAATGTTTTCGGCAATCAAAATGTCTTGCTGCACTATCTGAGTGTCATTCTAAAATCTGAAATTTACCGAAGTAACGTTTTTTTGTGTCACTACTTTGAACGCTAGCACCTCTATTCTTTGTGACTAGATTTCCGTCTCCAGGCAGAGCCGTCAATAGGGAGCATCTTAGTGACAAAATTAATGATGTTATAAATAGAGGCGCCGCGTGTTCGTTTGAATCATTCGGTGCTCGTATGTCAAATGAGCTACATCATGACTATATCGTTCGGACAGTACAGTAAGCGATAGACGCAATGGATTTTAGGCAGTGGTAACATTAACCCGCACACAGTTAAACCGTGTACAATTTGCACATGTTTCCTTGTTGTGTGCAAAATTTATCGTACGCCCTTCTCTTGGAATTTGCGTTTCGACTACGTCTCATTAGAATCCGACACTAACTTAGTGACAGGACTAGGCTAGCGCCGGCTTGAAGCTTCATCCAAAAAACGGAGACACAATTTGTATTCCTGTGCAAACTCCTAGTTAAGGACCCCGAGAAAAGGTGCTCATTCGAAGCTGATGTGAATTAATAACATCGAAACATTTGGTTTAGCTTAGCAAGCCAATGCAAGCTGCACTATGCTATATTTCTCCTTGGTGAAGAAAAATTTGTGTAAAACTACTTTTACTCTATTAAGGAGAAAATTGTTTAAAACTATCTTTACGCGTGAAGAGTGCAAACCAATAACTAAATTAGTTATAGAATTTGCGTTTCGACTTCGTCTGATCAGAATCCGATACTAACTTAATGACAGGACTGTAAGCTTCTGTAGCTTTTTGGAAAACGACAAAAACCAAAAACAGCGTGCGAACAAACCGAGAGAACGCTGATTGCACATATTTCGATGCTTGGCCAAAAACAAGATGTTTCGCGAATTTTAGTCCAGTCCATGCGCATTAAAAACATACAAGCTGCCGAATCTCCCATATCTGTACAGACGCCAGCAAAGTGTTGCCAAAACGCGTACCCGGGTACTCTGCTAACGAAATACCGATGATGCGTTATTGATGATGAGACCTACATCAAAACGGATTTAAGCAGATGCCGAGGTAGGAATATTTCCTGATTTGGCAGGCCATATGCACTTATGGCAAACGTAGTGAACCATCCGTGATCAAAGGCATCATAAACGAGATGTACAAAATTTCGTGCTTCCAAAAAAGGCTTAGTAAGTTTATTATCAAATCTTATGTAATTAAGAACTGAACGATAGATCAGAATAAGAGGGTTTTTTAGAATCGAACAAAGAACAAGGAACTTTATCCTGGGCCTTTATGTTTAGTGGGAAAAAGGTACCTCTAGTTCTAAGAGTTACAATAATTTCGTTCTCCCCTTCATACCTCACATGGAGAAGTGCAACGCTGGGACCTACTGGGTAAATGTTTTCATTTATGTTAGTAGTGCAATGTTTCACCCGAGGGACACTCCAACTTCACAAAACACTGCGTCTAAGTCACCCTTAGAATTTCCCAGGAGACGGCGCGTGTAAATCTTGCCTACCGTGACTAAAACATACACACGAGTTGCCGGCGCGCTACGCTCCTTTTGAGTTGACGTTGTCCTTCCTCTGTGTTGATACACGACGTCAGTTTACGTTTTCCTAATCGGCGACACCCGTTGAAATGTGGGACTTTCCCACTTCGCTTCAGCGCCGTCTTTGGCGGAGAGCATGGAAATTGATTTTCCCTTTTAACGTTACTAAAGGTTTTCTTTTTCTTTATGCGCTCCTGTTGGCACGCCCCAGGGGTTTATTCCGCTCGTCAACTGGAAGAAAGGATAACGGTCAAAAACATGCGATGTTGGTTTTATGCGGTCACACATGACTACATACTATTGTCGGTGGATGGGAGGTTTGGCCTGTATGAAGTTCAACTGGATTGAGGCGAAATTTATTCCGCTTTGTGAGCAAAGTAGTGCTTTGACACGATATTCTGAATTTGGGCAAGTTATATTCATTGCTAAACGATTGCAAAGGGAAATCATGCCATGAGCTTTAGACATAGTAAAGGCAGTCGTGAAAACGGTTTGATAAAAAAAAATATTTTGAGCATTTCCAGCCAGAATAAGTCTAAATATACAGCGTGGCAACGTCAAAGTGAAAGCCCCTTGTTGTAATTACTCCCACACAGTTTTCCTAAATGTTTGTTTTCAATATATTTCAAATTTTGTTTCAACAAAAACAGTTACACTGTTCGCTAAAAATTACAACTTGAGTGTGCTTTGACTTGTTTTTCGGAACCTAGAAGGAAAATGATGAAAAATGACGTTTGTGTCTGGCTCGTGAGGGCTGGCATATAAGCATTTAAACAATTTTGAAAACGTCAACTTTAGAAGTTTTTTTTTATTTCGATTATAGAGGTTTTAACCTTAAGGTCATTCGCCTCTTCGGATTAGAAAAATCTCTTATGAAAAATTTCTAACCCTATGTGCGGGGTCGGGACTCGAACCCATGTGCGCTGCGTACAAGGCAATCGATTTACCAATTATGCTACGCCGACCCGAAGTTATTATGAAAAATTATTTTGGTGATTGATCCCCTTAGAGGTAATAATAGAGAATACACTCTTCAAAAGGCTTTATTTAGTAATTTGGGATTTAAAAAAATTCTTTTTGTGAAGCGTTTGTTCCGCAACCAGGGCCATAGAAACGATCCAAGACTCCGTCTTGGATGACGGGAGTAGTAACACCCCCTGCTCATTGTACTGACTCTCCCGACTCAAAGCTCAACCCGATAACACAACTGAGCTATGAACGGTGTTATTCCGGCTGAAAGACCAACAAAAATGAACATTTTAAACCTTTCTCAGGACCTGACGGCATGCTATTCAGTCGTGACCGAAATCAGGAAAGGCCGGGTCTTGACGGTTACGCGTTGTAGTGGCTTGCCTGGAGCATTCGAACGCGATTGCTTACGACACGACAAAGTTCCGTATCTATGACCTAACTTGTAAGGTGGAGGTAGATGGCGTTGTATCCCCAAGGTACCCTTTCCTGCATGTGCGCCGACATCAAACAACAATATTGGAAGTGCTGCCTTAAAGCAGGTTGTTCCTGTTCATCTGAATATAAGTAATAACGAGATTGGCGGAGTGTTAACTCGTTTATGCCAATTTTTTTTTAATCGTCCTGACTCAGTCTTGGTTGCTCATGAGACTGGAACTCTCCACGAGTGAAATTTTACCCTGATAACTCAACTGGGTCATTCACGGTGTTCTTCCGGCTCAAAGAAAAAAGAAAATGAAATTTTGAACATTTCTCGGGAACTGACGGCATGCTATTCAGCCGTGACCAAGATCAGCAAGACGCGGCCTAGCCGGTTGCGGTTTATAGTTGCTTGCCTGAAGCAATTGAACGCGATTGCTTACCACACGACAGACTTCCGTGTCTATGACCCAACCCGTGACGTGGAGGTAGATGGCGTAATATCCCAAAGGTGCGTTTCTCTGCGTGAGCCACGACATCAAGCAACAATATTGGAAGTGCTGTTTTAAAGCCGTAGCAAGTTGTTCCTGGAGTTGGAGGCGATCACTTTAATGTAGCTAATAGCTAGATTGCCGGAGTGTTAACTCGTTCGTGCTAAAATTTTTTTAGCTCTTATTCATTTCCATTGTTGATTGGATTGACAATGTTGGATACATCCTCAACCAATGTCACATGTGTCAGTTTGAATAAACTTGTTGCACCAATTATCAACAATCAATACTAGTTTATTCGTAAATCCCGATTTAAAGTGGCAACCAGGAAAATAGATTTCATATTCCCCTGGGCTTCGGTGATGAGAATAAGGGCGTGTACTCTTGGGTGGTGGATAACTCGCTCGAACTGTCGCTCTGGCTCGTAAAGATGGAGAGTACACTCGTCTATAACGAATCGGATACGCTGTTTTTAGAAACAGGGACGACAATCTCTTATGGATAGAACTTCTTTTTTCATCCTTGCGCCCGCGATCTTGCATTAAAACACCCCCTTAATTAAATGAATGTTTTTGCACTTATAAATTTACAAATGCGGTCTCAAGCATTAACCTACCGCTCGCGCAATCATGAATCAGTCCCGTTCGGAAGTCTCATTTCTTCAGTTGGCCCAATAAAAAAATGTCGCTCATATCCTCTAGACACCATGTTCCATAGCGACATGACCAGGAACTCTAGTTAAATGGGAGCACTCATTCTCCTCTAGCATCTGAACCCGTACACTGAAAATTAAGTATCAGATTCACGCAATCATCAAAAAGCACGCGAATATACGAATGAGCATACGGTTATAAAATAGAATTTATACACGCGAAGTCACATGCGCATGACACACACGTTAACATACAAATACTTGAGCCCTTCGCGATCATCCACGCAACCTACACCCGCGACCTTGCAAACATGATAATATCCTAGTGATCAGGTGAACGTCTCAGCACTTATAAATTTTCAAACGCGGTACGCGGTCTTAAGTGTGAACCTACAAACTCCCGCGCTCGCGCGATCATGAATCGGTCGCTTCCGGAAGTCTCTATTCTCGGTACCAGTAGTCTAGGTCCATGCCTTCAATTGGACCAATTAAAAAAAGAAAGCTCTCATATCCACTGGACAACACGTTCCATGGCGACATGACCGGGAACTCTAATGATATGGAGTAACTCACTCCCTGTCAGAATGCGATCCGTACACCGAAAACTAAATATCAGAACGTTACCATCCAAGAACACCTGCGAATATGTGATTGGCCACAGGGTTACAAATTTATTCACGCAAAGTAACATACACGCGACAAACACTTCGCGATTAGCTACGCACACCTATGCCCGCGATCACGAAAACTTTATAACACTCCGGTAATGATGCGAACGTTTTAGTGCTTACGAAGTTACAAACGCGGTCTCAAACGTGCGCGATCATGAATCAGTCACGTCCGGAAATCTGTACCCTCCATTCTAGAAACTTAGGTCTATAATTCAGTTATACCAGTCAAAAAGAAAGCTCGTATCCACTAGACAACACGTTCAATGGCGACATAACTGGGAATTTTGGTGATATGAAAGAACCCACTTTCTTCAAGAATCTGAACGGCACATCAAAAATCAAGTATTAATATGCGAAAGGCACACGGTTATAAAATAGATTTTATACACGCGAAGTTACATACACGTTAGCATACGCGACATACAAACGCACACGCGATCGAACACGTTAACGTACAACTGCTTGAGCCCTTCGCGATGATACACGCGATACCTGGACCGTACAATGAATATCACATTTAGAATCACGGCCCGCTGCAATTGGCCCAAAGCAGTGTTTTAATGAGCGCCATTGCCTGTCTCGTCTGCAATTATAGTGTGTGATTCTGACGGGGAGCCCTTCCGAGAACCTAGCTCTACAGCTCCAGTAGGACAACTCTCGAAAAAAACAAGGAAAAATAGCTTTTCATATTCTATTGAACATAATTGTAGCATTAACAGTTGTTTTACGATGTTGGTTGCAATACGTCTCGCTAGTGGTGCATTAAGGAGGCCGAGAGGGTTTATAGAGCCTTTTTATGTTGCATGCTCTTCTTACTCTCACCTGCCCAAACCAAAGTTCAGCCATTAGTTAGTGCTTGTACTATATGTGAGGTGAATTCTTTTTTTCATGTGCTCTATGTTTTTGCTTTTGTCACCCAACATTTAAATTATTTTTTGCTATTCCTTCTCTATTATGAAATCTAAAATGTCTCATTAATGTATTGTTTCTTCTTTTGTTGTTTCTTTCTCGGCGATACTGAAAAACACGAGAATGTGCTAACGAAATACCTCACAAGTGTCCATGCGATTAAAAGAACGCTCGAGCCTTTCGCGATAATACAAAACCGGTCGCAAACGCAATCATTTTTTATATATTTGTTTTTTGAGCATCCTTTGGCATTTAGAACAATGTTCAAAACGGTTACAATAATATCATAGTCAAGTGATTTTGAACATGGAACCTCAAAACGCAACACGCTACTTTGCAATAAAGGAACCCCCGCGCACATGACTAGCAGACTAGCGCGGGATTCCTTTATTGTAGAGTAGCGTGTTGCGTTTTGAGGTTCCATGTTCAAAATCACTTGACTGTGATATTATTGTAACCGTTTTTTGCCCTGAAGATGAAGGCGTAGACCTTTGAAACGTAGGCGATGGATAAAATAAAATAATATTTGCTAAAACCGTGACCAAAAGCCATCTCCATCTGTTGAAAACAAAGTCGTCGTTCTTCCAGTTGGCAATGTTCAATAATAAAATAGAATTTTTGACTGCAAAAATTTATTTTTTAATCATATGTTAAATGTTTTTGTTAGGGAAAATTTCTTATTGATGCTTCTCCATGATCCAAATACACTGAAGTTAATTCTTTTTTATGTTTGACAATTCATGATGGAGAAACGCGAATAGCCTATAAAAAGGGCATAATCTCACGTGCGTATTGTTTTTGTTGAAACTATATTCCAAATATCTCAAAAACTATCGCGGTTTGAAAATTTTTCGTTAAATGCATTTTGATTTGAAATCACATTTATCATGTTTCATAATAATATTATAGTTTGGTTTGTCAATTTGTATGAAATTTAAAAACATGTTTGAAGTTATCGTTAGAAAAAATAAGTTATTGAAAGTTTCTCCATTTCGCAGATTCATTCAAAATGTTTCTTTTCTCTTCAGTTTTTCACTGACTAAAGATGAAAATATTTAAAAAATGGTTTATTTTGGAACTAGTGGTATCCAAAGGGGAAAACGATAGGGTTCGCTCCCGTCATACCTCTGTTCACTTGGCAAGGGACCAGAAATCGACAGTCTTCATTAGCTCTTTCACCCACCGAAGTACGATGGGTAATGAACTAAAAAATTAGACATCACACGATAATAAAAACCCGGGCCTTGGTATCTAGCGGGGAAATTAAATAGATCAAATGTGTTGTGGTGATCAGCTGCCGTTGTGTGTGATTCTCACTTTGCAGGCAGGGTACGATCACTGTCGCCAGTGGGATAACCATATGGTATTTCTGGGATGTCACCATACCCAGGGATAGCATAAGGGTTAGTGCATTGGGCCGGAGTCTCAAAGGTTGCGAGTTCGAGTCTCGCCTCTGGGGGGAATTTTTTTCACATGACTGCTTAGCTTCACTCACCATTTCCGATCGTTTTCCCCGTTGGATACCACTAGTCCTAAATAAGGTATTGGCACTTAAGTCAAAAGACCAAAAAATTGAATTATTAGATTGGTTTATTTTGTTATTTAATTTTTTAACATATTTTTTTTAAATTGTTTTTAACGTTTCGCGTTCCGCTCTTCAGCACATGGCAGCCGTCGTGACCGCTATGTAGACGGTTAGCCCAACATTGCAAACATTACTTATGATCGCAAAAAACGACTGCTAACGGTTGTCGTCCCGTTAGAGCAGAAGTTCTGATACTGAGAGCTTGTAATGGATTCGAAACTTTGATTTAGATTTGATTTAAATTTTTGCTTTAGTAAAAAATGTCAAAACATTTTGTTTCACTGTAAATTTTTTTCGTGTAGAAATTTTCATTCCCTGTAACTTTTTCTCAGATTATTTTACTGTATACAATACAGTTATCGAACATTTTTTGGAAAATGCTGTTCCAATTGACAGATGAAATCATGGAGATTCATGATCCGAACTCAACTGATTATAAAATATGGCCACTCAAAACCGCGATTCGCGTGAGAATGCAAAAACTCCGTGCGAATATGAAAGTGGTTACACGGTTATACAAACGAATTTATACAAGCGCAGTTACATACACGCAACACACACACGCCCTCGCGCTCAAACCCGTTAACATGCAATCGCGCGAGCTCTGCGCGATAGTACAACCCTGGTCACAAACGCGGATCTGCAATTGCGATCATCCATGACAACCTACGCCCGCGATCTCGCAAACATAAAAATACCCCTGTGATTAATTGAATGTTTTAATACCTACGAATTTATACGGCCTCAAGTGCGAAACGGTCACTTCCGGAAATCCCTACCCTCGGTCCTAGTTGATCCATGCCATTAGTTGGACCATTTCTTGCCATTTTTTTTAAAAATTACGCTCACATGTACTAGACAACAAATTTCAGAACGATATACGCCGGGAACTGTAGTGATATGGAGGAACTCACTCTATTCTAGCATCTGAACCGTATGTTCAAAAATTAAACATCAGACTCGCGGTCCGCGCGAACAGTCAAGAATCCATTTGAATATGAAAATGGCCACACGGTTACACAATCGCATTTGTACTCGCGAAGTTTAGCACACGCGACATACAAACGCCCACGCACTCAAACACGGCAAGATCAAACGCTCGTACCCTTTCTGATCATCTGCGCACACCTATGCCAGCGATCTCGAAACCATGAAAACCACCCGGTGATAAAAGGAACGTTTTAGCTCTTATAAATCTTGAACTTTTTGTCAAATCGTCATATCTAACAAAGAGAGACTGTCATTGTTTACTTTCTCTTCTGTTAATAGCTCGGTCGCTTAAACATTTACCCCTTTCTAAATTGAATAATATGTTAGTCAAAACCACCGTATTTCGATCTGTACTATAAAATTAGTGGAAAGTGCTTTAAAAATCAAAAAAGGTACAGTAAATAAAGAGAATCTCTCATCGCTAGATATGACCTTTTTAACAAATATACTCTAGAAATTTAGAAACGCGGTGCCAAGCGCGAGCATACAAACGCCCATTCCCACACGATCATGAAATCCCGATGACTCCACATCTGAACCATACACTCAATATCACAATTAGAATCACGACCCGCTGCAATTGATCTTTTAGTGCTCTACATCTTCAGTTGGACCACTCTTAAAAACAAAGCGAAAAAAAAACTTGGAATGAAAGGTGTAGTAGTTGATGTACGACTTGCCTAAACCTAACGTTTCTTTGCTTACAGGTCTATCCTACCCCTTTTCGACTCCTCTTCACTGACAAAAACAATTTGAAAAAGAATTGCTAAATCATTTCAGGGTACAATAAGCTTACGCGTTTCAATTGCAAAAGCCTTGAGCTGATGGTGGCTTCACATCACAGATCTTACCTAAACCTAAAGTTATTGCTGTTTATAAACATTGTTTTTTTGATAAACAATAAAAACATCATGGTTAATGCAAGTTTTCCAGTGGAGCTGCAATTCGAGCATTGTATCAACACCAGTATAAAACCCCCTTCATTGAAGGTACTGTGAATCCGACACGATTTTGATCCGAACTCACCCGGAACCAATATTGAAACTTGAACCCATCGTATGTTTAATCAATAATATCGAATAGTACCCCAGGGAGAGCTCATGTCGTGTAAAATATCACACCTCACTGCGCCCAATTTTCTCTATGGCACAATGCACCGGGGCTGGCACACCTTCACTCATCAGTGCAAATTTTCTATCCTTTCGCCAGAAACACAAGCTCCTCCCAAAGCAACAAACACTGGTCACAAATTTCGTCCCATCATATTTTATTTCAACTTTCTATCATCACGACTATCATTAAACCTACTTGCGTATTCCATTACCCAGTAACGACCCTAGCCTTTGTCACTCAATTACGACACTTGCACGGTGCTGCTCAACTATCCGTGCCCTGCTCGTGGCTGCTTGCTGCAGTTGCGCATGTAACCGACTTACAGCCGATGATATGTCGAAAAACTGTAAGAAGCTACTGCTCGGCATGCTCGGTACGTTGCACGAGTCGACAGCACGAGTGGCAGCATGGATATCAAATTTCATTTTAATGACTCCCACAGTGAGTGTATTAATCTCACTCCGGTTGGCACCGCCCCGACCCCGACTGGGCTCGTTCTAGAAATGCATCTCGGGGGTCTAAAATTATTTTGCGGAAAACCAAACCCGTCATCGCCGTGTCATCAACAACGACGGTGGGTTAAACTTTAATACCTTCCATCTTCCTCAGTCACTTCCACTAGTGATGGTTTGTCCGGCGAACTTCGGGGAATCAATGGGATGGAACGGAAATACGTAAAGTAACTGGCTGAGGAAGATGTGAAATCTGACACCGAGAGGGGAAACACACTCCGTGTTGGCAGAGAAAGGTTTTATGAAAGTTAATTCTTCATCATGGGTTATGAATTTACCCACGCTCTGGGAAGTTTGGCGCTAAGTAGGACAGAATTAGGAGTTATGGCGCTGAAATAGTTGCAACGACGCAGTGAGTCTGTTGAATTCTCAGAAGTGTAACTCTTAAATGTGGTAGGAAAACCGTCAGTGTCTGATGGAAATCTGAAAAAAGCAACTAAATTACATAATTTGTCAGGATTCATAAATTTCGTTTAGTACCCACTGGCCGCATTATTTACACCGTTATTGATTTCCTCGTAAGTTTTAGGTTGGTTCAATAAATCCATTCCGAAAAGCGACGCAATTTCGCAACTTCGTGGTACAGTTGGTTAGTCACGCGATTCGCGCCCAAATGATGTCGGTTTGGTAACAGTATTTTTTCATCATTTACTGCTGTTGTGTACTAACTGATGGCTTCCATTCGCTCGTTAGCAGTCTAGCGGACAGGAAGTCACAAAAGATTCTGATTTCCTTTTGTGCACATAACTAAATAGCGACCGGCGCGCCGTTCGCTACTGAGAGAGTCCGGGGTGCGGTGGGGACTTTTTCATATTTATTCGGAAGCGTTCAAATGAACATCGAATACATCTAAAAAGTAAAGAGCAACACCACATTTCCAAACTTGAGCTTTACAGACCACACCGATTCTTACCTCGCAGGAGTCATGTATCTAGTTGCAGGTACTGACATTCAAGGATGTTGTTCGACTGTATCATGACAAGCTTGTGCGACAAGCTCCCTAACTTTCTACTGCCGAATGGACATTTTGCCCTGTAATACCCAATTTAACAGCTGGGTCGAATGGAACCCATCGAAGTTTCGCCGAGAAAGCAGTCCCGGTTATTATATGATGTTGTATTGTTATTATGTGTACACTCATGGATATTCAAATCAGTTCTGCATATATTTGATTCTGACGAAAATAGCCGAACCTTTCGCCTTTTTTGAAATATGCGGGACAAAAATATGCAAGAATGTCACACCTAGTCCGCGATGAGTATCCACGACCAGGCTAATTTCCTGGATATTCAATATTTTTCGTTAATAATATCGTGGTTTGTGGCTTTTATCCAGTCTTCGCATTTTAATCGTTCACATCACGCGCCTTCTGGTTGCCCTACCAAGTGGACGGTGAGGTGAAGGGGCTTTTTCGTAGTGTTATCGATACTGCTGTTATTATTTTTTACTTGAGTCGTGTGCCTGAAACCTCACAGGTGCTGATTGAAGTCGAACCGGAGTCCGGAAACATTAATAGTCATATTTTCCTTTTTTGGCCATTTGTCCATGTCAAACAATGGGGACATCGAGCGATAATTCAATTTAATAAAAGACTTTTCATGAGTTATAGGACACGGAGCTTCCTACAGTTGGACAAATTATCCTCTAGGTTTTTTTTTGCATTACGTTGGGAACAAATCGCGGATAGAACCGGTTCCACTGGATTCCTATTTGAAACAGGATTGCGATCTACCCAACTGAACCCAACCAACCATGTGTGTGGGCTGATTTCTGCGAGGCTGAATCCGCGCATGGACTCAACACCCTAAGCAATCGACCAACTAAAAGTTGAACACGAAAAAAGGCAGATAAACTAAAGACACATTATATTTTTAGAAATCAATTGATTATTGTCATATCTATATTTTCCAACATCACTTGATTAGAGGCCACAAATTAAAGATCTAATACCTCGTCGCTGTTTTGCTATTTTATGACAAATGCCACTTTGGGGTAAATTGAGTTAAATTTAGATATGCCAGATTACTTATCTCAAAAATCTTTCCAGAATGGCGCTTTCAGAATTTTGAAATTCTGCTTGGTTACTGAGGCATAGGGAGAAAAGTGATTAGAAAGTTTGAGGTTTTTACTCCAAATCACTGTATCTTGGGATTGGCTCAAGTTATATTGAAGTTTTAGATGTTTTTCTGTGTAAAAAAGTCTGAGAAACATAATGCCATACAAAATTTCAAAACAAAAAGTACATATGTTGCGAGAAAAATGCAGCTTTAGTTTTAAACTGAAAACATTTCATATTTGGCAACACTGTAAACTGTAAAAAAAGAAGATATTAGTAAAAATTACTAATTGACGCTTTATTATATCGAAAATTTTCCATGCACAATTATGACACGTCATATAAATTTGGCCTTCGTAATATATGATAAATTAATACGGAATAGATTAAATACATGAATTGTCTTCTCTGAATTGTTTCAACCATTTATAGGTTTCAAAATATCTAATCTCAAACTTTGAAAATCGTTTTTCTCGAAATGTGCTAAATGGTGGTTGTCATACGATAGCATTACAGTGACGACCTGCCCTATACCAGGGTCATAAAGGAAGGAATATTGCGGATTTACCGCATTTTTTACCACCCAAATACCGTTGCGATTTTTTTTAATTCGTTCATTTGGCACGTCTCAAGGCGTTAGCTTCACGGAGCCGTGGGTGCTCCGACTGGATGAAGCTGACATCCGAAAACCGAAGCTGCATTTTCTCCTTCAGCAAATGTTCTACATCACCAATACTACTCGGTCTTATGCGGAAAGACCGGAAGTCAATGGCCACCGTGTTAGCCCGAAGAATCACATTTTGTTGATGAGACTCAGTCATCTTGAATCTTGATAGATCACCCCTCGAGAATAATAGTAACGGTTCCTTTTGTTCTTCAGACAATGCACACAAGAAAAAAGCAACTGTTTGCGCTGGCTTGGGTAGCAGCAGAGAGCACACTGGTATTGTGACTGATGCCTTTGGTGGTTGAGAATAGACTGTGACCGTTGCGACTGTCAGGGAAGGAATCCCCTAAAGTGTCATCCATAATGGAGACCACTTCTCTCCGACAAGAATCCGCAACATGTCGATATTAGCGCATTTACCCAAAAATCCACGCGGCCTTTCCCGATCGAAACAAACGGCCGCGCTTCATGAAACACCGCGCTCAGCCGATCTGTCATAATATCGCAAATTTGCATAACAATGGGCTGAATAAGAGCACTAGTTGTTCCAAAAATCAGCCCAGCGTTATGCAACGTTTTGTGCAGGCTGAGTATACCAGATGCAAGTGGTGCCAAATTGATCACGCACAGTAAAATTTAAAAAAATCTTTTTAGATTATAGAATTATAAAATTAGTTTACTGAGCTACATTTATTAATCAAATTTTGTTTTAAAAATTGTCCTTGCGCTAAAAAATTAAAATGGGAGGCTTATTACTAGCGCAAATAGCAAATACAAAAACTAGTTACATCAAAAACCTGCTGGCAACTTTAGAGCGGCCTTTAGTAAGCAGTTGGTACGGCGTGTACGTTTTGGTGAATGTTTCAATACTACTCGTGCATTCGTACCTTGATTGCTTTTCCTGCCAAATACACGGGTATCTTAACCTTAATCATAACATATTCAACGAAATATTTTATAATGTTGCGGGAAGCCAAGTCTTCAGTTTTGGCTTTCTAAATGAAATCTATCAGAATCATATTCGGTATATGTTGAAACTGAATACAAATAATTTTCATGTCTGTGATACTCCTTTTCAGCATGCGCATCTTTTTACAAACGCACAGCTGTGCCTTGCTTAGCTTAGCTTAGGAAGACTGTCTAAAATCGCACTTCGCGATTGATGGAAAAAGACAAATGGTCGGGCCTTGCAGTGTTCAAAGTCCACAATTCTCACAGTAGGATATTGGTTATTTGGTTTGGATTTATTTATCACTCTTCGCGGATAGATGTTCAATTATTTGATTTTTTTTCTGAATATTCTTCTCGATTGACGTGACCATTGTCGGCAATAGTGAGAAGCAAACCGGAATAAGATGTCGAATCCTGTTCAAACAACCATTGGGCTCCCTTGATATTTTGCATTTTGTGGAGGTAATAAAATCTTGCACTTATTTTAATTTTCTATATTACCTTAAGTATAATAGTATCATCTGAGAAAATATTCAATGTTAAACGGCCCTAAAAAATGTCACCTTGATTTGAAATGATGCAAAATGGGCCCTTTTTAAATTTTACTAAAGCGATGGATTTTAGCAATATGATAAAATGGTCAGTTAAAGTCAAACTAAGAGTCTAGTTTTTTTTTGTTTCGATTATAGAGGTTTTAACCTTAAGGTCATTCGCCTCTTCGGGTTAGAAAAATCTCTTATGAAAAATTTCTAACCCTATGTGCGGGGTCGGGACTCGAACCCAAGTGCGCTGCGTACAAGGCAATCGATTTACCAATACGCTACGCCCACCCCCAAGAGTCTAGTTTTCTGAAGGACTTTATAGCTACACCATGTTATCTCAAAGCAGAATAAAAACGGAAACAAAAAGGTTGGATGTTCAAATTCAGGCACAGGCCAATTTTTTCACGAATTGTTATTAGATGTACAAAATACATAGAAGTGAAACATATTAGCTACGTTTCTATTCCAACAAAAATGTAAGGTTATCCAAATTTTTGCGTGTTCAACGTAGCGTCAGAAATGTATAAAATTATGTGCCTGGGGAAACACTATATCATATGGCGCGGACAATCGTAATACCATAATAAAATGCTGACATTAATCATCAATTATGAAAATATGGCTCACGCCATCTTGCAGATGTGCGTGCAAAGGGCAAACAAATGCGCAAAGATTTATGCCATGAATTCGATCAATAAAAGATGAGGTGGAGAATGTCCGCACAACTCTTTCAACCATTCTTCGGCATACGATGGCACTAGTGCTCGGCTAGTCTAGGGCAAAACATGACATGTTCGCGCCATTAAACCACGTTGGCAGATTTACGCAAAACTTTGTCACCCAGAATAGTATAGTACTGTCGAATTTGTGAAACATAGTTATGAATTTCAATGTTCGCTTATTTGACTGCCATATGTTTGAATTCCGAAAGCTTATAGGAAAATGCTTCGTATGAATTCCTATGTCCGTCTGTTAGATCTGAAGCTTTCCGGTTTTTATCTGGAATAATCATCTTCGACAATAATAATAAAAAAGTTGTGTAAGTGAAGAAATTTATGAAAGTAATTGAAACGTGTCACTAAGGGTTAATTCATGGAAAACCAAATTTTTTATATAACTTGCAGTTTTCATTTTTTCCCTCCTCTAGGTTGATGGGTTTGACGGTATTGCAAACATCATGAAGCATATTTGTGGACCAGTTCTATAGAACCTCTGGCAGACAACTTCTTTAAAATGGTTAATGCATTACGCCCGATAGTGATGCATCGAGGAGACCGAGAGGGCATATGGATTTTTTTTAATCATAGAGTTTTTAACCTTTGGATCATTCGCCCGTTTTCGGGTTAGCGAAATCTTTTTTGGATAAATCTCTAACCGTATGTGCGGGGATGGGAATCGAGACCAGGTGAGCTGCATACAAGGCAATCGATTTACCAACTACGCTTTGCCCGTCCCCAGGGCCTTTTTTGTGTTTTGTGTTTTTTATACTCAGTACCTGCCCAAACTAACGATCAACCACTAGCCTGTGCGCTCTGGCTTGGCCGACTGGCGCACAGCGGTCAGAAACGCCTAAAACGGTGAACTTAATTCACTAGAGTCCAAACTATCGAATATATTCACATGGTGTCTTTATGAGTATTCCCCACAATCCGATAAAAATTAAAATTAGACATTGAAAAAAATGCCTGCTCGTGCATTTTGGATTGCACCTTTTATTGTTTTACGTAGTTCAAGTTGACGTAAAAAATAAAAAAAAATCTTCAATAAGTTTGAAACGAATGAGTATTTTTACCTCCAGTCTTCAACAATTTTATGCAGTTTTAATACCACAATTGTCTGGAACATTATTTGCACGAAAAGTGGCAGTGTAAAAAGTTATATTAAAATACTAAATTAAAAAGAGTTGCCATAGAAAACGCTTCATAAATCGATAACCTTTAATTCTACAACTTCAAGTACTTCAACAACATTCTTCATTACGAGCGTTTCTAAAACTTTGTCGAAGACATCGACTTCCTAGCTCGTCAGTATAAATTATTAATTTTTTTAGTTCCATCATAGTAAGCCATGCCTAATTTTAATTTTTATCTGTTTGTGGGGAACATTCATACGAACAATTCCTCCAAAGACACCATGTGAATATATTCGATGGTTTGGTCTCTAGTGACTTAAGTTCACGTTTTTGGCGTTTCCGACCACTGTACATTGCCGCCTAGCTGGACAAAACTTCAAAATTTTATTTTGGATTTTTCATAATTAAACATTTTTCTGTAAACAAGTTGAATAGAGTCTTCTCAAAATAAAATGTCTTGAAAACAAAAGTTCAATTTGTTACACAACTTCAAAGGGGAAATAGATGAAAAAACTGTATTCTAACATATGTTATTCAAATGATCTTTTTAGTTAACCCTTTGCGTCACAGGGGGACGTATACGCCCCACTTATTTCTCCTAAGTTTTCATTGGATTTCAAGATAGCGTTGACATATGAATACGATTAACTCTTAGGGATGTAAGGAGTACAACTAGCACAAAAAATTATATGAATTTGTTAATTACTTATTAGTTATAAACATTTAAAACTCGAAAATCTCGTTTTTTTACAATAAATTCGGCTGGGTCTGAACTAAAAGTCCTAGGGATCTAAATATATTTTTTGAAAGTATCTCAAACATTGAACTAAATAATAGATTTTATGCAGAATTTTTCGTAGGTCAGTTTTTTTCGAAAAAAAAATTATCAAAATATGCAAAATATAGTTTATTATTATTAGACCAACCTATAAAAGATTCTAAGAGACAAGGATAACTTCTCAACTAGCATAAAATAGATTATGTGGTTTTTGAGGTCGCTGATTACGATTCTGATAACAGAATTTGCAAATTCAAAACGGCGGCTACACAATGGCAGCCATTTTTTACGAAATTGGCGAATTTTGTTACAATGACCATAAAACTCGATTTACGAGAGTTTTTGGGGTCGCTGATTACGATTCTGATGTCAAAATTCGCAAATTCAAAATGGTGCCTATAAAACGGCAATCAGTTTTCACAAAATTGGCAAATTTTGTTAGCGTTATTATAAAACTCGATTCGCGGGGGGTTTTCGGGTTGCTGTTTTCGATTCTGATATTATAATTACAAAATTCGACGGCGCTCAACTTTGCTTCGCCGATTTCTATACGAGTATCACCATCACCATCGTGATAAGCGACCCCAAAAAAAACCCTTACAAGACGTTATAGGTCAGTATAAAACATGGAATTTTGCCAACCTAGTAGCCACATTAGATCCGCCATCTTTAATTTGTCAATTCTAATGTCAGAATTAAAATCAGCGACCTCAAAACCCCCTTGTTAGACGTTTTAGGCCAACATAAAAAACTTGAAATTTAGCCAAGCACAGTCGTCATATTGGATCCGCCATTTTGAATTTTACATTTGCGACGTCAGAATCAGAATCGGTGACCCCGAAAGCCCCCTTGTACGATGCTTTAAGTCAATATAAAAAAACATTGAATTTAGCCAAACGCAACCGCCATATTGGATCCACCATTTTGATTTTTTTTATTTTCGACGTCAGAATCAGAATCAGCGACCACGAAAACCCCTTGTAAGACGTTTTACGCCAATGCAAAAAAAACATGAAATTTAGTCAAGCACAGTCGCCATATTGGACCCCCCCCCATTTTGAATTTTATATTTTCTACATCAGAATCAGAATCGGCGACCCCGAAAACCCCCTTGTAAGACGTTTTAGGCGAATACAAATAAAAAACTTGAAATTTAGCCATGCACAGTCGCCATATTGGATCCGCCATTTTGAATTTTACATTTTCGACGTCAGAATCAGAATCAGCGACCCCGTGAACCTCCCCGTAAGACGTTTTAGGCCAATGAAAAAAAAAACTTGAAATTTAGCTAAGCACAGTCGCCATATTGGATCCGCCATTTTGAGTTTTACATTTTGGACGCCAGATTCAGTATCAGCGACTGCGAAAACCTGTATAAAACTTAAAATAACAGTATTAAAAATGAAAAAAATCGCGTCGCAAAGGTTTAAGATTCCGATTAAGGTCAAACTAGTTTCATTTGAAAGGTCACTGATTTTATACTTGGTATTCGATTTAGTCGATACAAGCCTCTCTACTCGCTCCGACATTAAGATAAAATTATGAAAGGTGCGTTAAATTTAAGTTATAATGTTTATCGACTGTACTTTTTTTGAAACAGTTCGGAAATATCGCTTGCAGTTTATGACACTTGATGATTAGTGTACTTTCTGAAAATTAATGTCTTGTTTTGCCCTTTTCTGCCCCGAGGTATGAGAAAAAGTGATTTTTTATGATATATCTGAAGGAGACGCATGGTAGTGTTTGATTACCCAGGGTTCGTAATATAATTTATAAATGTCCCTCAGCATTAATGGGTAATCCTATCAAGGATACGTTGGTCACTTTTTTCCAGTGTTCAATTTATTTGATTTATTCGAGAGGATCGGATTGGATGAATTAAGGTACGATTAGTTTGCCGACATGAGCGGGAACCCTAGTGATAAGGGGGAACTTACTCTCTTCTAGAATCTGAATGCTTACAAACTCGAATTCATGCACGCCAAACTACATACACGCGATAAACACGTTAATATGCAAACGCTCGAGCCCTTTGCGATCATCCATGCACACCTGCAACAGCGATCTCACAAACGCTCCAGTGACTAATGGAACGTTTTAGCACTTATAAATCTACAAACGTGCTCTCAAAACTGAACGTACAAACGCTCGCGTTCGTGCGGTCATGAATCGATTACGTCCTACTCTCGGCCCTAGAAGCCGAGGCCTATGCCTTCAGATGGACTAATAAAAATGACGCTCATATCCACTAAACAACATGGTGACATGACCGGGAACTTTTGCTTGACCATTTCCAATATACATACGGTTTTATTTGGGTGTAATATCGATGATATCAAAATTATAAGAAAAAGATCTAACTCAAAGCAGTTTTATTGTTTGGAGCGGGTGCCAATCATCCGGTCAAACAGACAATATTCAATATTGACCACAACTCCAGAGCCAATTCCCAGAAGTCGCACACGATGTCAGATGGAACAATAATTAGCATATAACATCACTTGGTTCAAGGAAATCTACACAACACTACAAACAACCGCTAAAAACATCCAGAGCCCACTAGAGCCCCTCATTATACGAAATTAACTTCTCATCAAGTACCTCGTTTTCGTGTGCCTCACACCTTATTGATTTTGGACGGTTATATGGCAGCAGCACAATATAATTATGATTCCTCAAAACTCTTCCACCCCACCAGCATGGGTTGTACATGGTGTCAGAAACGCGTGCTACCCCTACTGCTGGCGTCTTCGCCTCTCGGGACACCCATCCAACATAACAGCACTCCAAGCGTGCTCATCCGTCATGC
This sequence comes from Topomyia yanbarensis, assembly GCF_030247195.1. NCBI lineage: Eukaryota > Metazoa > Arthropoda > Insecta > Diptera > Culicidae > Topomyia > Topomyia yanbarensis. The sequence goes on along the minus strand of NC_080672.1, from coordinate 115,332,753 downwards.
TAACCTGTTTGTATACTTCGCAGGTAAATTCTGATATTTTTTTCGCGACCAAAGCAAACCGCGCCAGGAAACAAGTCGTCGATTCACCACCACCACGACCCGTTTCTCTTACCACGAAATTGTTGTCCCCATGTCCATGTACGGCAACACTTTGATTGATGAATTTGTGCGCACCGTGTGTCGAGTCACCGAAAGCGTAATAGGCGGTACCGCAAGGCAAGTGTAACTTTCAACGTTTCATCGACTTATCGGAAGATGGATCTGTTGATGGGTTGTTGATTTCATTTTGCTCACTCATTCAGTGACTCCGAGATACAGATACACAGAGAGAACGAACCAGAGACGGAAAAAGAGTACCTTTTTATCTCATTACCAGCGAGATCGTGGCGTTCAGCGTATATTTCCAACGGTTCGGTTTCGATATCAGCACCGGTGATCGGCAATCCCTTCACAAACTAGGCACAGGAAGTCGATAAATCAGTGGATTATAACGGTCAAGGGTGTCACCGTTCAGGCAATGAATTATTGTTAAACCGTCCACAGGAGACACACGATTCTGATCGCGTTTATTTTTGGATTTACTGATAACAAGTTTTTTAATTTGTTTTGCATTCGCTAATCCGCTAAATTACCTCGAAAGCAGAATTCATTTTCCTATTTAAGGCAAGCTGTCTGAATCCTGAAGAACCAAACGTGGAATATTGTATTTGGCTTGTAGAGGCGTGTCAGATGATGTTAAAAAAACTTAAACCGATCAACGATTTTGCCCCAGGAACTAGTAGTTTTCTGTAATGATATATCTAACCTGTCATTCACGAAACATGAAAACACTTATCATACCAAACAGCTCGTACGTGTAGAACAAATACAGCACTACATTGCACACACCTGTTTGGCATGCTTGCTTGCTCAATGTCTGACTTCCCGATGTCCTAATTTGGAGAACATTTGTTACTAATCATCATAAATAACACTTGTGAGAACGCTGGAGCCCTCTCGAACAGCAGAAACACGAATCTCTACCTCTCGTCTAGTCAGCCAGGAACAATCTTTTCACGGTTAAGCCGTACACGATTTTTCTACAGTGTATGGTAATAGCCACCACAAGGGTCAGCCAGTTGGACCTGAGACTATAATTAAAAGAAATCCTGCAGTCAGGCCGGATCCTGCTGGGCACGAAATGGCAAACGGCGTTGGGCTTGCCTTGCCCTGTTCGAGAAATTCGCTTGGTTCTGTACTCCCATATTATCAGGCTGCAATCGGAAGCGAAACACGTTCTCGGTGTGAATCTTTACGTGCCTTAAAAATGGCAAAGCCTTCTAGGAAATATTTTGCCTGAGGGAAAAGGGGTGGCGCCTCGTGGTGGAGCTTTAATAACCCACAGTCATGAATCAAAGTCACACTAAATCTGCATTCTCGACACTAGAGCCACTACCGAGCTACACTGATGCCTGTGCACTTGTTTGAAAGTTTATTTCCCGTATCGGGGGCAAGTACTCATCGAGAGATTAAGATATTAGCGTTGTGGGATCGTACTTCATCACACAACCATTCTTTAAACAGAAGTGCTACAGCGGTAGAGAAGCAATTTTCTATGTTGATTTTCAGATAGGGTGTTTCACAGAGTGTTAATAGACTCGAAACATATAATGATCCTGAAGAACTGCACGGATAAATACGTTCGTGTGTTTGTGATTTTTATCACGCTATCATAACGAATCACAATTTCGATAATTGCTCTGGAACTTCCAGCTCACGTGACGTTAGTATTCAATAATTTGGTTGTTCCATCTATTTTAGGTTTAAAATTGGAAAATGTTTTCTTGTGTGAGACATCAGTATTTATTTTATGTCAGTACTCGAGCTTAATGATATCAACTCAGGTTTGTTTTACGCGTTTTTTGCGCGGTATTTTTTATGCGATTCTTTTTACGCGGAATTTTGAATATACGCGATTTTTGAAATTTACTCGGTTTTCATTTACACGAATTTTTGAATTTACGCGGTGTCCATTAACGAGGTTTCCATCAACACGGATTCTTAAATTTACGCGGTCTTCATTTACGCGGATTTTGAAATTTTTAAAAAACCTGAGTGTATTTCAATTGCTTTAAAGTTGAACAGAGAATAGGGCAAAAATCGAAAACGAAAAAAGCAGTTTTTTCCACACCGTATGTTAGACCTTCATAAAAATTAATCAGGAAGAATGTCGTTACAGTACTGCTGATTAATTTTTATGAAGGTCTAACACACGGTGTGAAAAAACTGCTTTTTCGTTTTAGATTTTGAACCCATTCTCTGTTCAACCTTAAGATTGTTATTGCATTATGCATCGATAGTGGTGCATCGAGGAGACCGAGAGGGCTTATGGGCCTTTTTGTTTTGTGTTTCTTCATACTCTGCACCTGCCTATACTAACGCTCAACTATTAGCCTGTGCGCGTTGGTGTGGCCGACTGGCGGGTCGACGTGAGCTTTATGATAGAATACAAAAAATTTCGATTTTTTGTCCGACATCAACATATATAACCCCTTAATGGCAGTGGTGGTGGACGAGGTTCACATCGTCATCGTGCACAAGCTAATAAAATAAAGCGAAAATCGAAGCCTATTAGTGGTTGATTTTGAATAATTGCAGTCTACACACCAAAAAAATCTGAATTTTATCGTTGACGTAATTGCAAACATGACACAATTCAACAACACGTAATTCACGAAATGACGGAACATTACCGTGTTCCGCTTAATTTTACATGATACATATACTTTACATGCGCAATGACATAAAATTACACTTCATACCATTCAGAACAAACGCTCTATGCAGAGTAAAATTACATGATTCAGGAAATTAAACGTCATGTAAAATTAAAATCAAACGTAAAACTAAGTCATTTTTGATGCTCGTATATGTCAGGGTCAAGAGACGTAAATTTACACTATTTTTTCTAGGTGTGTATAGTCGCGAGCAAATACTCATGGGTTCAAACACCACATAGCCCCTTGAAAAGACCTTAAACATGGGCCGTGCCAAAATTCACAACCATCAAGGCACCATAAAATGGTCTCAACAACCCATAAATACACCAACATATGGTATTTTATATGAGATCTACCGGACCATGGGGATGGTGTTTTCATGGGTTGAACCCATTTCAAACATCCTTGTCAAACCCTATGATCATGGGGATATTATAGACTTTTCGTTTGCTCGGGGTACTAGTGTACAATTGTTATGTGCTAGTCGTATGTCTATCTGTGTATGTGTGAGAATTTGTGACAGCGGGGTCAGGGAATGGAGGCAGAACTGGTATATATAATAGAATAGTAGCTAATCCAGTGTTCAATTTGTTCATTCGATTCTATTCATTCGCGAAGATCGGGTTGGATAAATGAAGGTAAAATTAATTTACCAACGCACGTGAATCATCCATTCCCGATCAGCATAGCATGATAAAATTCCAACAGATAGGAATTGTCGTTAATGACAAATAAACATCATTTGCTGCATTTGTTACTTTTCCGCTACTCACGTGTACCAAAATAGTATCGGTCAATTTATACACTTCTAATCAATTTCTTTGCATCTTATTTCTATATTCGGCATGTTGTGATTCCTTTTATAACTATATCCTAAATTAGATTCTTACTAACACTCTCTAACACAATTAATTGCATATTCGCTCATATACATAGAAACGCTCGTGGCCTTCGCGATAACACAAACCTGGTCACAACCGTGAACATGCAATTGCAATCATCTACACATACTTACGCCCGCGATTTCACCAACATTAAAACGCCCCGGTAATTAAGTGAACATTGTAGCACTTATAAACTTACAAACGCGGTCTCAAGTATTAACCCAGCACTCGCGCGATCATGAATCGGTCACGTCCGGAAGTCTCTATCCTCGGTCCTAGTAGCCTATACTCATGCCTTTAGTTGGACCAATAAAAAAATGACACTCATATTCACTGGACAACACATTCCATGGCAACATGGCCGGGAATTCTAGTGATTTGGGTAAACTGACACTCTTTGCAGCATCTGTACCATACACTAATAATTAAGCGTCAGATTCACGGTCCGCGCTCGATTATTCAAGAATAAACGTGAATATGCGCGTGGCCTCATGATTATAAAATCGAATTTATACACGCGACAAACATGTTAACATACAGATGCCTGAGCCCTTCGCGACCATCCACGCCACTTAAACCCGCGATCTCGCAAACATGATAACATCCGAGTGATAAGGTGAACGTCTCAGCGTTTATAAATTTTTAACGCAATCTCAAGCGTGAACCTAAAAATTCCCGCGCTCGCACGATTATGGCTCGGTCATTTCCGGAAGTCTCTATCGTTGGTACCAGCAGTCTGGATCCTTGCTTTCAATTGGACTACTTAGGAAAAGAAAGTTCTCGTATCCACTGGATAACACGTTCCATGGCGACACGACCGGGAATTCTAGTGATAAGGGGCGACTCACTCCCTTTTAGAATGTGAACCGTATACCGAAAACTAAATATAAGAATAACGGTCCGTGTAGCCATCCAAAAACGCAGGCGAATATCGAAGTCACATATACGCGACAAACACATTAACATACGAACACTTAAGCCTTTCGCGATCATCCACGCACACCTACGTCCGCGATCGTGCAAACTTGATAACACCCCGGTAATAAGGTGAACGTTTTAGTGCTTACGAAATTACAAACGCGGTCTCAAACGGACCCATACATTCAGTTGGATCAATCAAAAAATTATTATTATCTGCGGCATGATTGGTCCGTACGATTCGACCAACGGACCAAGCGAGGCTGACTAGTTTTCGTTCGAAACGATCGTTGATTTTATTTTCGTTCGATGGCCAGCCCATTGGCTTCGAACGTAAACTAAACCAAATACAAAACCGGCGCTCGTATGCGAGAGCGACATCATTCATGTGTTACAGTCGTGCTGACTAAACCACACATACTTTCGCTATGTCTGGACGCGGTAAATGAGGAAAACCAAAATCCCGCTTAGTTCGTGCTGGTCTTCAGTTTCCTATCGGCGTTTGCGAACAGCCTTTTTTCAACCGGTTTTGATCATAAATAGGTCTTTGGATGCGGAATGAAATGTTCTTCTTAAATTTTAATTAAAACAAAGACGTTTCCTAATAAAAATGTTGAGCAATTTTCATATTTTTAATAAAAAAATCGCAAAATAATGGTAGCTATTGTTGTCCCAAAACCGCACAGTACTTTTAACTACAGAACATAACATAGCATACCATTGGAAAGGTAACTTCTTCTTCTTTCCAAAACACTCAAAAAATTTGAAATCGGTTGGAAAATGACCGCGTAAAAATTTTTAGTGCCAAAAGTTCCGAAAAATCGTTCTTTTTTGCGATTTTGAGGATATACAACAATTTTCATACATTATTTTGTGTTGCATTTGATGAGATCTACAACCTATACTAGGTCTCTTGAAAAGTACAAAATCACTGTAGCACCGTGTTATGATTCTTTTTAAAGAAGACTAACGGCACTTAACTGAAGCTAGTAGAAAAGAAAATGAGGTGAAAATATCCAAGTTCAATAGCCCAAACACATGTAAACATGAAGTTTTAATTGTATCACGTGAAAGAACTAATCATGACAATTTTTTTCAGACGAACAATTTGAATTGTTAAAATGATAATGTTAACTATTTAGGTTTTCAAGAAATGAACGAAAACTCTATAAAAATGCTAACTCTTACATACTTTACTTCTAAAACGTTACTTAAACTTATTAGCTAAAATGTACGATGGTTTGTCGTACATTTCTATTGAAGATTTAAAATACAAGGTATGATCATAAAACAAAATAATTGTTTTCGTTAAAACAAAATTTAAAATATTATGTAAACGACTACATTTTTCAAATTTTTCTTAGGAGTATTTTGATTTGAAATGGCATTTAGAATCATATTTTATAGGAAAATTATAGCTTAAATTTTAAAAAAATATTAAAAGTTGTTGTTAGAAAGAATTTATTATTGATAGTTTCTCCATGGTGGAAATACACTAAAAAATCTGTTTCGTGTTTAAAACGATAAACATTTGATTGTTGATAATTAATGGTGCAGAAATGCGAATAACTTCACCGCATAATTTCACTAATCAATTGTTTTTGTGGAAACAACATTCCAAATATCTCAAAATCTATCATTTCAGAACATTTTAGGTAACAGTATTATGATTTGGAATGGCATTTAGAATGATGATTATACAATAAAATTATAGTTTTGTCTGACAATTTATGTGAAATTTAAAATTATGTTTAAAGTCATTGTCAGAAAAACTTCAACTGATAGTTTCTCCATAATGCAATTACATTCAAAATGTTTCTTTTTTCTTCAAGTTTTTCTGATAAAAGATAAAACTTGGGTTTTTTTAAATTTGATTTTTTAACATAAATTTTTGTTTTTGTGAAAAATATCATAACTTTTTTCTGGTTGGTATGTTGATACAGAAGTCCTATCCCTTGTCAACCGGGGTGCGATCTACGTTATGCTGTTTTTGTTGGTACCGGGGCTGGGTCGGGCTCTGGCCCTAACCGCTATCAGTTCATACATTTTGACAGCGTTTGGGGTTGGAACCGGTCGCAGCTTCGTTTTGGGTAGGAGCTGCATTACTGAAGATCTGTGGGTCGTATACTGGCAGGGAAGGGGAACGAATGACGCGCGCGTGCAGCTGTCAATGTATCCGTCATACACAGTAAAGATTTCGGTATTGTTGATGCTCATTTTGAGCCGCTCAAAATTATTTCATATTATCTTCACAAATAAAATCGAGTTTTTTGTTGTAGCTTCGGTTTGTTTACTACCCTCGATTTTTTTTGAGACTATTTCATGCTTTTCCTTTGCTAAATTTCCTTCTGTAGAAAATATTTGTAGTTAAGAAGCAACACTCCCGATGGTCGGTTGTCCAGAGTTGAAGTAGCTCGTTTAAAATTCTCGAAAATTGATCGCAAGCGAATTTCGTACACATTGCTGAAATTATATTGTCTACCAGGATATACCCCCTGATCCTTTTCCTTTCCTATTAACACAATTCCGTTCCCGTAATGCTCGTGAAGATGCAGAGATAGTTTCAGTCTCAATCAACAGCGAGTGTCGAACTAACATCCCAGTAAACGAAAAGACGGGTAGGCTGGTAAAACTAGATGCTGGCGATGGGTAGGCTACTCGCCGTAACTAGCCGTTTACTGTAAAAGTAGTGTGGGATCCCTTTCCTCTCCTGGTAGAACAGTATTGGACGTCGTCAGCGTCATTATTGACCATTTTATGAAAATGTTGGGTCAATGAAACATGCACAGCGAGAATGATTTGCTCCTCCCTAGCACCATTTTTTTGGTTTATTGTTCATTTTCACTCATTCGGTCAGTATCGAAGTACAACTATGGCCAGTCTAGCTAAGCTTAGCAAAAGTGTCGCAATGTTTTTTTCAGTGTTCATTTTTTCGTGCAGATTTACTCATTCCTTGTGTAATCCTTTCTCGGATAGTTTTTCTATATGACATTTTTTTTGAAAAATGCTACATGCAAGAACTTTCACGCTCTTTTAATGGATGTGTCAAAATATTCTAATTGCCAGAAGAAAACATGGAAATTCATAAACCGAACACAACTGCAATATTTTGTTCGAATCATCGATGGCCGTTTTCTCGTAGAATCAGGCCATTCTATGATTTTGGGACATGCAAACTAAGATACATACTTAGTAGTACAGGGGTTCAAGGAGCAATGTGTAAAATATTGTATGGTAACAAAATTTCATTAAGAATGTAAATGAAAAACCGACGGTGAAAATTAATAATATTATAAATAAGTAATTTTGTCACTTATTTATAATATTATTAATTTTTACCATCGGTTCAATTAGTTTTTAGCTGGCCACCCTTAGTACGAATAAACAATTCCAATCGCTTGACGTGTGAAACCGCTGCAGGCTCACTGCAAGCTATACCTAAGGACGTTGAACACCGTCTAACCAGTTGTTTAACATTCTATTTAACGAAGAATAAAGAACGTCGCGCTAAAACTGACCTTATTTACATCAGCTTAACTGCCGCTTTCGATAAGGTAAACAATGATATTGCAATCGCGAAAATGGAGAGACTTAGAATAAACGGTAGTCACTCAGGTTTTTTTTACGCGGGGGATACGAGCCGCGTAAATGAAAACCGCGTAAATGAAAACCGCGTAAATTTCAAAATCCGCGTAAATGAAAACCGCGTAAATTTCAAAATCCGCGTAAATGAAAACCGCGTAAATTTCAAAATCCGCGTAAATGAAAACCGCGTAAATTTCAAAATCCGCGTAAATGAAAACCGCGTAAATGAAGACCACTTAAATTTAAGAATCCGCGATAAAGGGAACCTCATTGATGGATACCGCGTAAATTCCAAAATCCGCGTAAATGAAAACCGCGTAAATTTCAAAAACCGCGTAAATGAAAACCGCGTAAATTTCAAAAACCGCGTAAATGAAAACCGTGTAAATTTCAAAATCCGCGTAAATGAAAACCGCGTAAATTTCAAAATCCGCGTAAAAAAAAACCGCGTAAAAAAATATCGCGCAAAAAAAAACCGCGTAAAAAAAAACTTGAGTGTATTTTGCTATCGTTTCGATCCTAGCTCACAAACCAAGAGATAGATAGGTGATTGCCATAGAGCGAAATGAACGTCTATGCCTGAATAATCCCATGGAAGCCACTTGGGGTCGTTGATGTTTCTGCTGTACTTCAATGATGTGCATCTAGCGCTCTACGACAGTCCTTCGCGAATAATTCCAAGCTATATCATCTGATTCGCTCAAGTGAAGATTGTTGAGTTCTCCACCATTTGCTTCAATTTTTTGCTGATTGATGTAGCAGGAAGAGTGCTCGGTAATCTGACGGAAGAATGATCTGATCGTTTTAAGCTACCGTTAAGTGAAAGCTGAAATTGAACAAGTCAGTTATTTGAAAAAAAACATTATTGAAATGGTTATTTTCCCTATATGGAACAAGCTAAAGCGCCCTATGAAAGATAGGGTTGTATAGAGTATGGTTCAATCAAAATTTTAAAAACCTCTCTCAATTCCGTATACTAATCGTGGCCTATTCACGCGGAGATCTACTTGCTCCACCCATTCCAGTTATCGATTACCCAATCATGGTGTCGCCAAAATGGTGCGTGACACTTTTACGTCAGTTTAGTATTACAAGTACGACCTGTTCCCCGCCGGTTAAATGGGAAACAACCTCTTGGGCAGCATAAGGCTAAAAATAGTTCTCCGATGGGTCGACCATGATTTATCGGCACACGAGCGCTGCCTCTCGGGCAATCAGTCGGCGTTAGGTGGCCGATCATCGTATGCAGAAAGGCTCGTGGAAAGCATTACTGAGTCGAATTTAAAATATATGCTAGTCCACGCGTTTCGGATTCGTCCGGTTCATTGAGCAAACGGTCAACCGGTCGTAGTGCCAGGCAAGTGAGCTGCCCAGCCTTTATGATTGATATAATGCTGCTCACTCGCGTGCTGCCCCCTCGAAGCACAGAAATTGAATGAAAGCAAATCTGATTGTGTGTGTGTGTGTCTGATGAAAATGGCCTTGGCCTGTCGCAGTGGTTTTTGGCCTGGCTTCAAAACGAATAAAAATTGTGAGCTTTTCAAATTTCGATGATGTTGCTGCATTGCGGTTTTTTTTCTGCAGATGGGTAGAAGCTACCTTGAACTCATGAACAGGTTCAGACAGTCTAGAGGAATGCAGTCGGAGTGGTTCGCACTGCGAATTGTTGGTGGGGGTCGGCAGGGTGGTTCGAAGGTGATACATATTTAGCGGAACTGCACGTAAGTCATGGTGTTTCGAAGTTGTTTATAACTTTTAGCGCAACCAATCACATTACATTCCAAGTCAGACAGTTTATCACGATTGGCGCTCATTTTTCCTACTGACTCCATTTGCTTAACATGTAAAACCTTCGCACCAGGTATCAATAAATCAAAAAGCTCGGGCATCGCCGAACTCGGATGTCGTTAGCAAACTATGCGATCGAGCACCAATAAAAAAAAAAACTCACCACCATTCCGAACCTTAAGTGGCTGCCTCAGGTGGTCACAAATGTCAAAACTATTGCTCAATTGGTAGCTGTCTGAATGGGATAAAAAACGACCTACCATAGCGCAGACCCTTCTGCAGGGTACTGTTTTGCAAACCAGGCGACTCCAATCCATTAATCTTGTGAATCGCGCACAATTGAACTTCACCACGAATAAAATGCACCGGGGCATGAAGTCGATGCATTCCAGTGTGTCTCTCCCGCAAACGGGCTCGGTGAGAATTTCATGCAATCCACCTATTTGGTTGACTGCGTCCCGCAAGAGAACGGACCGCATGAGAACTATTGCGACAGTCAAATTCGACGAAAGGGAGAACCGGGGCAGCTCGGTGCGGCAAATCATCAGCAGCATGTGGTACGTTCAAATTTAGTATGCACTCTTCTAACGCCGGAGGGAGAAGAAACTAAGCATCAAGTCGGTCGTGTGAAAGCTATAAAATTTTCGAATAATTATTATTTACTTTTATTTCACATTTACGCATCATGATTTTCCCATTTTCAGGAGGGTTAAAACGGCACTCATTATGCTAAGCATTTGTGCATAAAAAGTGAGTGCATTGACATGGGTGAAAGGAAGTACGGCTGTTTCGATTTCACACGCCCCGTCATCAGGAAATGTCAACTGGGATGGAATAAATAATAATACTAGATGCGTGTGTCAGTTTGTGTTTGCTTTTGCTCTTCTTCGTTTTGCATTCCGAATCATAAAGCGAGTGCAGCCGGGCTCGCCAATGTGTGCATCATTGCATTGCACCAAGAAGGAAAATTTCGATTAGACGAAGTGGAAATTGCAGTTGTTTAGAGCAGCAGTCCATGCTGCCTTACTGATGCTGAATCATACGGAATGGAATGGAGAATTGGAATTACTTGCTGATACTTGACCCCTTCGGTTTTGGAGTGAGTAAAAGAGACTAGAGTTGAGGACAAAAATAACTAAACAGCTGTGAGGGAAATTTGCAATAGGCCCTAAGTAACAATAAGAGATTCTGGTTGTTTACTAACTCTTCTGTTAATTACTTAGTGGCTTCAACATATACTTTTTAACGTTATTATGCATAAAATTCTGATCAAAACCATCGTTTTTCGATATGTACTATACTGCCCATAAAAGCATAAGAGTCCCATATTGAAAAACAGCAAGCCGAGAAAAACGCTGTTCAAGATTTACATTTTTCATTGAGCCTTATGGATGGGACCACCATGTTGTGGTATTTTTCGATATTTTCTGAACAAATCTGGTAATCTTATTTGTGCATTATAATTCAGTAGTGATACAGAATACAATCCAACGGATATCTAATTTTCGACAAAAATCCAGTCCCATATAGATTTTTGTCGAAATTCAGTTATCTGTTGGATTGTATTCTGTATCACCACTGAATCACAATGCACAAATAAGATTTGCAGGTTTGTTTAGAAAATATCGAAAAAATACCAAAACCATAAGTCTCAATGAAAATGTAAATCTTGAACAGCGTTTTGCTCGGTTTGCTGTTTTTTCATATGGGACTCTTATGCTTTTATGGGCAGTATAGAAATAGTGAAAAGTTTTATAGTGACGTCGTAATAATCCTAGGAGAAAGTAAACAAAAAGAGATTCTTAATGGAATTTACTTCTGAGAACAATATATATTCGATTTGCGCAAAAATATAATATTTTGCGATATTGCCCTATCGGTATCTTGAAATTATTAAAGGAAAAGCATATTCAAGCTTATTTTCGAATTTTTTGTTACTTTGTGTGTGTATGTGTGTTTGACACGGCTCAATACGTTAGCATAATTAAGTCGTGCGTTTTATATGTTTAGTGTGTATAAAAATGAAGGGTAAAAGTAACACCTTAAAATCGTCATCGGGTCTCACTGAGGCAATTTATTGCCGCATGTTCAGATCTTCTTTCTTAGCCCTCAAAAAAGCAAGCGGGTCTAAGAGGCCCGGCACGTTACAATTTTTTAGTTACAAAAAAATGTGTATGCAGTATAAGCTTGGGCATGGAAATTTTGATAAGTAGCTTTGAAATCTATAACAAAAATAAAGAATTGTGAAATTTTCATCTATCACTTCGCGCAGCTATGTTTGAATTTTTTACATGCACAAAAAGGCAAGCCAGGCCCTGCAGGCCCGGTGTGCATGCAATATTTACTAGGAATACCACGAGTTTTATACATTAATATTTATCTGAAAGAAAAAAAACATTTTGATGAGTTCATCTTCATATTAGCAGGAATTTTTTTCATGTTTTGATTGATTTTATCTTTTTACCTTTTTTTAATTCTATACATTTCTTTTATAAGGAATGTAAAAATAGCATACGATAATGACGTGTGTCATATTATTTTGGGTAAATACTTTTATTTCACACACTGTGGTCTACTTGACAATTATTTGGATACAACATAACCTAACTCTGTCGTTATTGTCTATTTTTGTTGTCTATTCTTTGTGGTATAGTTGTAGTAATTATTCAAATTGTAGGATCTAAAAGCAACAAAAAATTGAAATGGCTATAAGACGATATGCCCATGTTTTCAATCGTCTCAAAGAATCTGAAATAATGGAAGAAATTCGAGCAAATTCAACAGTAGACGACTCCGAAACTGATTTGCAAAGCGAGGAAGAAGATGTGAATGATATTGCTTCCGACAATGAATCTGATGCAGACTCGGAAGAAAAATCTGAATATGTACTCCGGTTATGCATCAGAAGAAATTAATAGCAACCCAGAAACATTTATTGGTCGTGTTCAAACGAAATAGAGCTCAGAACCAATCGACAGTCAACGCGAACTTCCGAGTACTCACCTTTTGGAAAAATTGACCTTTTTACATCCATCGCCTTATACGCTGAAATCGGGATTTGCTGTGTGTTCGTACTCATCATCCTGTAATTCCGGAACCAGAAGTCGGATCAATTAGAAATTCAACAGCAGCCAATGGGAATGGTTTCATTTCAAACCAAGTTTGTAAAAATCGGTAAAGAATTCGCTGAGAAATAGGTATGCCATTATCTTAGGAACTTGGTAAGTTCCCCGGGGCATCAAGAACCGCCATAGCTGGCCAATGTGGTCGAAGTGCCTTCGGTGGGTAATTAATGATCTAGACATGCAAAGCCAAGTAATGTTGCACATATTTTAATATATATTGCTTCATTTGGACATCATGGTGGTATCAGTTTCTATGGAAATTCGCTGTGTGATTGTACTCTCCAACACGTAACTCCAGAACCAAAAGTCGGATTAATAAAAAAATCAATAGCGACCGATGGGAAGGCTGTACCTTTCATTTGAGAATAAATTTGTACAAATCGGTGCAGCCACCTCTGAGAAAAATCGGTGAGATTGTTTGCCACACACATACATCCATACATGCATACGTACACACACATACATAAATTTTACGATCTCGGCGAACTGAGTCAAATGGTATAAGAGATTTGGCCCTGCGGGTCTCGGTTAAAAAGTCGAAATTTCGACCGATTGCATAACCTTTGTATAAGAGAACGGCAAAAAGGAGTTTGAATTGTTTATTTGTTCAATACATCAACAGGCATATCAATCATTCGTTATCGAGCACTCAGTCGAGATAGAAGTCTTTTGTCATCGGTCCGTACACTCTATAGCGACAAATAGTGTTAATCCGCGTTCAAGGTTATTTACACACTCTGCGCCTAGTTGAGGTTTCAGTATTTTTTCCCTTCTTTTGTGTTTCTGTTTCTGAGTACCGTTAGCCGGTCAGTGAAGTGAAACAGTGTTCTGCTAGTAAGCCGTCTGGATACCGTTACATACACAAGCTAAGTATTAGTTTTCGTTTCCCCTTCTTGGTTGTCTTAATAACGTGCACTGGGCAATAGGCCCGTGCAAAAATGACTTCCCCTGACGGCGGTTCGTCTCAAGGTGAGATGGACGTCGAAATAAAATCGGCTCCCCGGCTCAAGGTATATCCGAGCTCGTGATCTTCTTTCGGACCAAAGAAAAAAAGTGTTTGAATCTGTTGCAGATTTCTCGAGTTCTGACGGATCGGTATTCGGCCGTGACAGAAATATCGAAAATTCGGCCTGATAAGCTTCGGGTGGTGGTTAACAGTTCAACTCAGGCAAACGATATTGCTGGATACGAGCCCTTTACGAGGGAGTACAGGGTGTATATTCCAGCTAGCAGGGTTGAAGTCAGTGGGGTCGTTTCCGATTCGAGTCTGAATTGCGAGGACCTGCTAAAATATGGGACTGGCTGTTTCAAAGACCCCATGCTTAAGCCAGTGAAGATACTGGAATGCAAACGTTTGCATTCAGCATCAGTCGCAGCTGACGGGAAGAAAACATACGTCAACTCAGACTCTTATCGGGTGACCTTCGCCGGCTCTGCCCTGCCTAATTACCTTCTTTTTGACAAGGTTCGTCTACCTGTTCGCCTCTTTGTGCCGCGGGTCATGAACTGTACTAATTGCAAACAATTGGGACACACAGCCTCCCATTGTAGCAATAAAGCCCGCTGTGGGAAATGCGGTGGGAATCATGCGGATGATTCCTGTGGTAGAGATGTCGAAAAGTGCCTCTACTGTGGGGGAAGCCCACATGATCTCCCTTCATGTCCCGCGTACAAACAGCGCGAGGAAAATCTTAAGCGTTCCCTTCAGGGACGCTCTAAGCGATCTTTTGCAGAAATGCTTAAGATAGCTACGCCACCTGTCTCTACGAACATCTTTACCAACTTGTCTACTGACGAAGGCGACTGTGATGAACCCCAGGAGGGAACATCTTCTGCTGTGCCTAGAAGTAGCAGAAAAAGGAAGAACATTTCCTCTTCCAAGCTTCGTCGTAAAGGCCAGAAGGTGTCTCTTCATGGTCCCCCTAAAATAACTACTCAAGGAAGTACTGGTGCAAAACCGAAGCAAGTCGCTCCCGGTCTCAGTAACCTGAGCTCAGAAAAGGAGTTCCCAGCACTTCCAGGAACATCAAAAACCCCAAGTGTTCCCATATCTCAGCCAGAGAAAGAAAACAGTGCTGGCTTAATAAATTTCTCTGACATTGTGGACCGTATTCTTACAGCGTTAAACATTTCTGACCCCCTTAGAGGTATCTTGATAAGCTTTCTCCCCGCAGTAAAAACATTCTTGATGCAGTTCACTGCGAAATGGCCCCTCCTTTCAGCGATTGTATCCTTCGATGGCTAATTCATCGAACGAGGTCAAGGATTTAATCACTGTTCTACAGTGGAATTGCAGAAGCATTATCCCGAAAATCGATTCGTTTAAAATCTTACTAAATAATTTGAAATGCGATGCATTTGCCCTATGCGAGACATGGCTCACTTCAGAAATAACCCTACACTTTCACGATTTTAATATTATTCGCTTGGATCGAGAAGACTCTTACGGAGGAGTACTTTTGGGGATCAAAAAGTGCTATTCTTTCAATCGGATCGACCTCCCCTCGACACCAGGCATTGAAGTTGTCGCTTGCCAAACCAGAATTAAAGGCAAAGACCTTTGCATTGCTTCCACCTACATCCCCCCTAGAGCCTCAGTTAGCCACCGACGGCTTTGCGATATTGCGGAACTCCTCCCCGCACCGAGGCTAGTTTTAGGTGACTTCAACTCCCACGGCACGGCATGGGGTTGCCTTCATGATGATAATCGATCTACCCTACTCCATGAGCTTTGCGACAACTTCAATATGACTATTTTGAATACGGGTGAAATGACACGGATTCCTGCCCCTCCAGCGCGTCCGAGCGCCTTAGACCTGTCCCTCTGCTCGACATCGCTGCGGTTAGATTGCATGTGGAAGGTAGTCTCTGATCCCCACGGCAGCGACCATCTGCCAATCGTAATTAATATTGCTAACGGTTCAGGGCCACCGAATACAATCAATGTTTCGTATGACCTCACACGAAATATTGATTGGAAGAGCTACGCGTCCGCGATATCCGAAAAAGTAGAATCGACACAAGAGCTTCCTCCGGAGGAAGAGTACGGGTTCCTGGCTGGCTTGATTCTCGATACCGCGATTCAAGCTCAGACTAAACGCGTACCAGACGCGAATTCACGCGGGCGTCCTCCCAATCCATGGTGGGACAAAGAGTGCTCAGACGTGTACGCGGAGAAGGCCGCTGCGTATAAGACCTTCCGGGACGACGGGCTGCCAGCTAGCTACCGACAGTACGCGATGGCGGAAACGCGCATGAAGAGTTTGATAAAAGCCAAAAAACGTAGCTACTGGCGCCGGTTCGTCGACGGACTAACGAGAGAAACATCGATGAGCACTCTTTGGAGTACGGCCCGGCGCTTACGAAACCGAAACAGTACCAATGAGAGCGTGGAATATTCAAACCGTTGGATATTCGATTATGCCAAGAAGGTTTGTCCGGATTCCGCCCCGGCACAGAAGATCTACCGCGCCGCGTCCCCTCACAATAACGCGAACGAAACACCGTTTTCGATGGTGGAGTTCTCACTTGCTCTCTTATCATGTAACAATAAAGCCCCAGGGCCAGACAGAATCAAATTTAACTTGTTAAAGAATCTGCCAGACTCTGCCAAGAGACGCTTGTTGAATTTATTTAATAAGTTTCTTGAGGGTAATATTGTCCCTCATGACTGGAGGCAAGTGAAAGTCATTGCCATTCAAAAACCAGGAAAACCAGCCTCCGACCACAACTCGTATCGACCGATTGCGATGCTGTCCTGTATCCGAAAGTTGTTCGAGAAAATGATCTTGTTTCGCCTCGATAATTGGGTTGAAGCAAATGGCTTACTGTCAGATACACAATTTGGTTTCCGCAAAGGCAAAGGGACGAACGATTGTCTTGCATTGCTCTCAACAGAAATTCAAATGGCTTATGCTAGCAAAGAGCAGATGGCATCAGTTTTCCTAGATATAAAGGGGGCTTTTGACTCAGTTTCCATCAAAATTCTTTCTGAGAAGCTGCACCAGCATGGTCTTTCACCGACTCTAAACAACTTTTTGCTAAACTTGCTGTCTGAAAAACATATGCATTTTTCGCATGGTGATTTATCGACATCACGAATTAGCTACATGGGTCTTCCCCAGGGCTCATGTCTAAGCCCCCTTCTCTATAACTTTTACGTGAATGACATTGACGAATGTCTTGTCAATTCCTGCACGCTAAGGCAGCTTGCAGATGACGGTGTGGTCTCTATTACAGGTCCCAAAGCCGTCGATCTGCAAGGACCATTGCAAGATACCTTGGACAATTTGTCTGCTTGGGCCCTCCAGCTAGGTATCGAGTTCTCCACGGAGAAAACTGAGCTAGTCGTATTTTCAAGGAAGCGTGAACCAGCGCAACTACAGCTTCAATTAATGGGTCAAACTATTGCTCAGGTTTCAACTTTCAAATATCTCGGGGTCTGGTTCGACTCTAAAGGAACCTGGGGATGTCACATTAGGTATCTGAAACAGAAGTGCCAGCAAAGGATCAACTTTCTCCGTACAATAACCGGAACATGGTGGGGTGCCCACCCAGGAGACCTGATCAGGCTGTACCAAACAACAATATTGTCGGTGATGGAGTACGGGAGTTTCTGTTTCCGCTCCGCTGCGAACATACATTTCATCAAACTAGAGCGAATCCAATATTGTTGTTTGCGTATTGCTTTGGGTTGTATGCACTCGACACATACGATGAGTTTAGAAGTGCTGGCGGGCGTCCTTCCGCTGAAAAATCGATTTTGGGAACTCTCCTATCGATTGCTCATCCGATGCGATATCTTGAACCCGTTAGTAATTGCAAATTTCGAAAGGCTTATCGAGCTCAATTCTCAAACCCGATTTATGTCCTTGTACTTCGATTACATGGCACAAAATATCAATCCTTCTTCATACTATCCCAACCGTGTCAATCTCTTTCATGCTTCTGATTCAACTGTTTTCTTTGACACATCCATGAAAGATGAGATTCGTGGAATCCCGGATCACATACGCCCGCAAGTGATCCCAAGCATCTTTCATAGTAAATTTCGAGAAGTCGACTGCAACAAGATGTTTTACACCGACGGGTCAAGCCTCGACGACTCCACTGGCTTCGGTATATTCAATCAAAACCTCACCGCCTCATTCAAACTCAATGATCCTGCTTCAGTTTACGTCGCAGAACTTGCTGCTATTCAGTATACCCTTGGGATCATTGATACTTTGCCCACCGATCATTACTTTATTGTCTCGGATAGCCTCAGCTCAATCGAGGCTCTCCGTTCAATGAAACCTAGAAAGCACATTCCATATTTTCTGGGGAAAATCTGGGAGCGCCTGCGTGCTTTGTCTGCAAGATCGTACAAGATTACCTTAGTTTGGGTTCCCTCGCATTGCTCCATTCCAGGTAATGAAGAAGCGGACTCTTTAGCTAAGGCGGGCGCTTTGCAAGGTGACATATATGAAAGACCAATTAGCTTCAGCGAATTTTTCAGTATTACTCATCAGAGAACCCTCGAAAGTTGGCAAACATCATGGAGCAATGGTGAACTGGGAAGGTGGCTACATTCGATAATCCCTAAGGTATCGACGAAACCTTGGTTCAGAGGGATGGATGTGGGTCGGGATTTCATTCGCGTGATGTCTCGGCTCATGTCCAATCACTACACGCTGGACGCACATCTCCGGCGTATTGGGCTCGTGGATAGCGGTATCTGCGCTTGTGGCAACGGTTATCACGAAATCGAACATGTTGTCTGGGCATGCGCCGAGTACTGTTCTGCCAGATCTCAACTATTCGATTCCCTTCGGGCCCGAGGAAGATCACTCAATGTCCCGGTTCGAGATGTACTAGCAAGCCGCGATATTCTCTACATGTCCCTTATATACACGTTCCTCAAAACCATCAATATCCAAATTTAAATGCCCCTATCTTTTCTCTTATCATTCCCAGAAATGCCCTCTTCCGCCTACCGTACCCCAACGATGGTTTGATACGACTCCAAGACGAGACAAAACATCTGTCGAATGAACCAACAACACGAGATCTACAGTACAACATCACACGCGCAGCGCGGTGTGTTCCCGATCCGTATCTGAGACGTACTACGAAATCGTCTGGAGGAACCCCTGCCGGCTCGAGGAAAACCGCCCGGCGTCTCAATACTTGATACATCCGTTCGAATCTGTAATCCTGGCTGTTGATTCCTGATGCCGGAAACTGAAGTTTATATCCCCCCCCCCGTTCAGTCTTGTCCACCCTCTCTCCCATGTCTCTGATACACAGATGTATGTCTTCACCCCCTTCTCCCCTTGAATATCTTCCCAAAACTTATGTGCCCCCCCTATCTTCTAGTGTTAGTTGATCAATCCATTCAAATCTGTAATCCTGGCCGTTAATTCCTGATGCCGGAAACTGAAAGTTTATATCTCACCCCCCTTCAGCCTTGTCCACCCACCCTCCCATGTCTCTGATACACAGATGTATGACTTCACCCCCTTCTCCCCTTGAATATCTTCCCAAAATTTATGTGCCCCCCTATCTTCTAGTTTTAGTTGAACAATATTTAATCTCGTTAAGAAATGCGCAACAGTACCACTACTTTAAAATAGTCCTAATTAATTCCCCTTAATCTTGAACCACTCTTTCTAGTTATCTCTAGTTAATAAGCTTGTAAAATGTTCCGCTTAGTTAATAATTATTTTTTCTACAATCTCCCTTCTAAAAATCATAAAGTGAATTACTATACAAAGAACACACAAATGACCCGTCCCCCAAATCTTACGAATATTATATTATACCCTCTTTTATATGTATAAGTTAGCTGTAGTTTTTTTTTAGTTTTATTATATAAAACAAAATAATATTGAAATGTGTATCCCCCTAGTTTTAAGAAATTCAAAATGTAAAACAATGAAAAAATGGCACCTTTAAGCTAACGCATACGTGCCTTATCAAATAAACAAATTGAAAAAAAAACAGGCATATCAAAGCCCCAATGATGTTGACTTAAATACTAGTCTAATTACTAGACTAATTAGACAGGCCTGAGAGACCCGGCTTGCCCTTTAACTTAAGGATTTTAGCTTGCCTTCACAAGGGTTAGTGGTGAAGCTGTGTTGTTCACTACATTGGAGATTAATCAGTGTACTTTCTCTTGTTTAATCGTTCTCTTCCATTTCGTCATCGGTATTACTCTCTTGCTGTTCACGGTCGAATGTTTTTGTATGTTTTTTTGTTCCTATGGGTCGCTATTGTATATCCATCCTCTAAAGTGTTCGCTTCCTTTTTTCGCGGTGCTGGTTGTTGGTTTGGAGACATTTGGCGGGATCGTTGTTAAGATAATATTTTTTGCTGCCAGATCCGCAGATATTGGTTTTGCATCCGTCTGTAGGTTAGCATAAGGTGATTGTGTGCGGTTTTTGGTTGTAATAGATATATTTTCCTTAGCTACTTCCGTGCAAGGTTTTCTGTGGTGTAGCGTCTTATTGCCGAATCGTCATGCAGGGATCTGCCGTAGGTGTGTGACTAACGTTGTTTGATTACACGTCCCATTTTCGGTTAATCTTCATAATATGGTTACATAAACTCAACACAAAAATCGTTAGGAGCACCAACGAAGAAATTTCTTCAAGCTGCGACGGAATTCACTTCTTCACACAAAACTGTTAATCACGATATCAGTGCATATTGTTCCACGAAACTTGAACATGATCAGTTGGATGTGGTGCATTTGCAGGGTGTCAACTTCGGCCAGATTGAGCTCCATCTGCACTTTTACTTATTGGTCCTCTTCTTGAATAGCTGGTCTTAAGGGATATTTCGAGAAAAAAAAATAATAGCTTCTTCCCTACACCAGAACCCTAGCGTGCGGTTGGCCGCCGCTATGGCTCCAGCCTTAAGGGGGCGCAGAAATCTTGATCTGTTTAATAAAATTCATGAGAATAAGTTTAAAAACAAGCTGGGATATGTGCGACATTTCAAGGTATACACTAGACAGTTTCACGTAGAATCCGGACACTATTTATTCTATAGTAGCGTTCTAGTGGTCGGATTTGCATTTTTTTCGATAGTGAATTATTTGGGAGAAATAGATGGAAGAAGAGAAAAGAAAATTGATCCTGCACACCTACGTGGAGAACCCGACACTAAACTGGTCAGCGGCAACATTGTGCAAGTGTCCTAAGCCGTGTTCTCCGGTTTTCTTTAACTTTCGATTGAGA
Source organism: Topomyia yanbarensis (assembly GCF_030247195.1). NCBI lineage: Eukaryota > Metazoa > Arthropoda > Insecta > Diptera > Culicidae > Topomyia > Topomyia yanbarensis. The sequence goes on along the minus strand of NC_080672.1, from coordinate 115,311,469 downwards.
ATCGACCAATATTTTTCGATCGGGCGGAATTTGTACTTGGCAAATTTTGTTCATCTAACATAATGTCCTAATGAAATATCTTGAAGCTAGTGTGATTGAATGCGTCTCCAAAATCCATATACGGAAAGGGTAAAATTAAATAGTGCGGAGAACTCGTTGAATTTCTGAATTATTGTGATGACTGGACAGCATAATTGACCTCATGTCAGGAAGAAGCGTACCTCATAAACCGTCTCTTTAACCAAGCAACATTACAAGGATTCCAAATTTCATTGCCGAATTCCAGTATCGAACGCACCAACGCTGGCGATCTTAAACATGAATCTCAATTGTCGATTGTAACAGCGAGGTGACGAAAGTAAATTAGCTGGTAATCCATTTTTTATTTCGATTATAGAGGTTTCAACCTTGAGGTCATTCGCCTCTTCGGGTTAGAAAAATCTCTTATGAAAAATTTCTAACGCTATGTGCGGGGTCGGGACTCGAACCCAGGTGCGCTGCGTACAAGGCAATCGATTTACCACCTACGCTACGCTCACCCCCAATCCAAAATTTACACCAAGGTCTTTAGTGTAGTCGTGTAATTGCATACGGTTTCCAGTAATATTGTAGTTATATTTGATGGCGTATTCAGTTCAGCAAAAGTTGATGACAATGCAATTAATAATACACAAAACCATACTATTCTGCACAAATCAGTCGTTGAGAGTATCGAGAATGGTTTGTAGTGCGATGAAGCCAGACTGATTACGAATGACGAAATATATTTTAAAAGTGTCCTACCAGGACTTATAATATCAACAACGTCCTTAACAAACAGCGAAAAAAACAGTGGTGCGAGTGTACTGCCTTGAGCAACTCTATTATTATTTTCGGAAAGTAATTAAATTGAATTGACCAGTGCCAATGCAAAAAGAAACTTGACGATGAATGAGATACGATCTAAGTTAGTAACAGAACCTAGTCGTGCAGCCATCCGGACATTTGTAAGCCCTGATGAAATAATGTGTACATTTCTCTAAAGACTCCTGCTCATACAACTTCGACTCCATCGTTTGATGGTTCTGAAAAACTCTGTTTTGAGTCCAGATCATCAGTTTCCGGGCAAATTTATTGGCGAAAATAAACTTGGGAAACATTACCTCGTGTGGCGGCCAGAAAAACGATTGTCCGGGAATCTACAGAAACATGTACAACTTTTCGACCAGGTCGGATTTTCGGCGTGTGATTTGTAGGATAAAATTTCTTTACTCGTCTTCTTTCTACCACAACTTTTTCAATATTGCGCGTTTCAAAATGACACTTTCTCCTCTAAAATACGTGTATTTTTTAAATATTCCCAATCCGACCACTAGAGGCGCTGCTATAAAATAAATATGATGTCTAAATTCTAATGCCGTTCTTGATTCTGGTGAAACTCTAAGACAAGACGTGACTTCTTATTTTTCCTTGGAGTTTTGTTAATTTATTTTATGCGGGCAACATTTTGTATCTTGAATCCACTGTATTGATGAAGGGCATCATTTTAGTTTTAGGTCACGGGATGTTTAGTAAGGTGTGAAGAAGCCATTTTGTGAAAAATTATAGTTTATAGTGTGGTTTCTGTATTATTTTTGTTAAAGTTAATCAACCACGTATACTGTAAATGCATGATAAATACTTGTTTCACTTTGCGGCACAATTTCTTTTCAATTTAGTCACTTTTACTTTTATGATGATAATAATTTCATTTGTCAAAAGTAATGACAGTCTTTTCCTATAAATATAGCAACACTGCCAAACATTTTTTCGCTATCCCTACAGTAACATTTTGTACGGTAGAATCAATTGGAATCAATTGGAACAGAAACAACCCCTCCTATTGTCACGTCTTGTCTTAGGCGAAACTTAGTTAGGTTCGAACACCAACAGCACACCTTTGGGCAATATTACTTTTTAAAACAATTGATCGTAGTAGTCTATAGAAGATTTATCTTTTGAACCAGAAGAGATAGCGCTTTGCTGTCTTCGACAAAGTTGTTGAAAAGAGTATTTTTATAAATTTTGCAGAAGACATGTTGTCATTCCATCCAAAATTTCCATTTGGTTTATGAATCTTGAGAAAAGATGGGTGAAAGATAAATTTGCTTTAAGACCCTATTTGAATTTTCTTTTGCGATGAACATACGAGCCCCAATTATTTATACTGCATTTCAACTTCAATGACCCGGATAGAAATCGAAAAGCATGATACCAAAAATGATTTTTGAACACTAAAGTGTGTTTTACCATATGAAAAAAAACCTCAATATATTTTTCTTTGCCCTTTTCGAGAACAGAATTTTTGTAAATTAGTAAGGGAACATGATAAAAAACTTCAATGCCTCCTTAAATTATTTTTCGAAAGATCCGGGCCAAAAATATACCAAGGGGGCGCTAAACTGAAACCCCGCCAAGGGCGCCAAAATCCCGCGCTACGGCTCTGCGCTACACTCTCAGAAACGCAAACTTAGAGGTATCGGTCCTGATGCAAGTCTCCTCACCGATTACAATGCAAAACGGGTTTGTGGGCCACTTACCGGACAGTTTGAACCACAATACAAAGATGGTGAAGGTGAATTACGAAGTACCGAAAAAGTCCGTTTCGCCATTATTCACTTACTTATACAACATGTTAAAACGAGTTTAATCGTGTTTAATAAAAGTTCGCAAAGTGTCATAACATTGGAAAAATCATTTTAAAAAGAGCATTTAAAACGTTGTTTTAAAAGAGAGGTATAGAAACTGCACATACTTTGAAGAACTTTTCCGAGACCCGGAGAACCGGTTCTGCTCGATGATTTGAAACAACGTCCATTATGCAAACATCTTATTAAAAAGCATTCTTGCGAGATAAATTTATTCAGAAAAATGGTATTTGAATCATCAAATTTTTTTGTTCAGATTTTTATTGGGATATCTCGTGTAATTTAACCCCCGTGTACGAAGCGTTGCTGCAAATCGTCAGCTACGCAACAAATAAATGTATTTGACTCATCTTTCTCAGATATAAACATTTTGATGGATATAACAGCAGCACAATAAATGCCAGAAACGAAATACTACCAGTGATGCATACAGGAACGGAATAATACCTTGTACTCAGACACTGTAAAATATGCAATATAGTATAGGGAAGGAACTAAAACTACAGGGAACGTAAAACATCGTTATTAAGTGTGCTGAGTCGGCACACTGGTGTTGTTTTTCGATAAGTAGAAGGAAAATAATAAAAAATTGCGTTTATCTCTAGTACGTTATTTATAGGAATTTGAAGATTTTTGTACTATCAACTATAAAAATAATCACCAAATGAGCTTTGAAAATTAAGCGAAATGAGAAAAAGTGATGTACGGGGTTATTTCGGATGCAGATTTGAGTGCTGAACTGAATGCTGTAATTATACAAGGCCGGGTTCTCAAGTTATGCACTTTTAAAATCAATAATTCTAAAATAAATATTAAAAAACATTTTTTTGCGTATTTTCGAAATCGACAACTTTGAAGTTTTAGTATCTTCGAATACGTTTGGTAACACAATACAGCACAACTCTTGAGTAAGTTTGGTAATTAATCTCCCTAGAAGTCGCAAAAACATTATTTAGAGACTTGATGTCTTCATTAAAGTTGTTGAAAATCATTTTAAAAGCAATTTATGGGATATAAGGTTTTCAATAAAAAAATAAACCTACTAAGTGTGATGGACGAGCTCCTTGATAGCCCATTGCATCACAGTCAAGTAACTGTGTGGTGCGGTATGTAAACGAATGGCATTCTGGTCCCATTTTCTCAAACATGATGCTGGAAGCAACGACAACATCACTTGTGAGCAATATCGAGACATGGTTGAGGACTGGTTGCCTCTAAATGTTGTTATACGAATTTCGGAAGTCCTTTTGTCTAAATAAGATGAGGCAACAAGTCATAAGGCCATTCCAACCATCGTTTCATTAAAGACGCTACTCGATAGAACAGTGGTTTTCAACCTTTTTCGTTCCATGTATCCCTTTCCGAATATTGATCCTCATCATGTACCCCTTTGGTGAAAACTGCTAACCATGGGTACACCCCGTCAGAAAAGTAAATTATTTTCAATAGAATGAACACCATAGTATTTCGCTGTGAACTCTGTTGCTGTACTCTCTCATGCGGCATTTTTATTCTTGACTCACTGAGCCACCATGTAAAGGTTTCAAAAAATTAAAAGTTAAAATTTACTTCGCATAATTCACCCTTTACATTAGTCTAATTCACCCCTATTAAAGTAATGTCGATTGACTGCATGGCTCTTGCGAGTTGAGGTCTTTGGATTCTTTTTTCATGGTACTATGTTAAGTTTCTCGTCTATACCGATAAATCGCAAGCAACTGATGGGTTAGAGGCCAACATTGAATGCGTTATTCACGAAATTCACTAAACTAAAATTAGACCGACCGTGTTAAATTTTTAAATCGCGGTCGCGGTGAACCCTAGCAATATGGTGAACAACCTTTTTTGGAATTATCTCGAAAGATTTCGTATCGTTATTAGACCAGCTGATGACTTCTAAAATGTTTTCTGAATATAATAGTCGTGATGTCCATAGTTATTTGATTCACGGTTTGGAAAATGGAACTTGGAAACGCGTTTCCTGATATGCGTTGAGAGTGGTCAAGATTTTGGTAAATCATACACAGAAATTATTTAAGATGTACCTCAAGGAAGCCACTATGGACCACTGGTATCTGTTTTATTTATCAATGATGTTTTTCTTTTTTTTTTTGAGGAAAAAAATATTGATAAATAAAATAAAAATAAAACAGAGTCCGTTGTGGCCTCCTTGAAGTGCTACGGACCACTCGTATCTGTTTTATTTATCAATGATATTTAAACAATAAGCTGCAGTATACTAAATAAACACCTTAACATTAATGATTTACAAAAACAAGTAGGGGAAATGGTGGTAAAATGAACACGTTAAGCAAAGTCATTATTTTCTAACTAATAAGTGATCGAGATACTACAGTCACCTTATACGTTTCTTGTTAAACATGTTTTGTACATATTTGGTGAAAATACTTCGACATAAACACAAGTTTTCAAACATTATTCTTAATTTCAAAACATGTCCAAAAAAGAGACATGTTAATAGCGTGTGGGTAAAATGAACATGTGCTGGTGGTAAAATGAACAACTTCTAGCGACCTGCAAAATGTTCTGTATGTATGCAATGCTTAGCGTTGAAAACCATTTTCCGAGTAATGCTGATGTCCCACCGGCTCATGAGCATTGCATACACACAGGGCATTTTGTAGCCAAAAAAAACTTGTCACGGAAAAATTAAATTTTCATGTAATACTAACCAATTTACAATTCTGTGACATCGAAACACATCTACAAACTTGGGGTTATCCATAGGTGTTTAAACTTTAAGGATCTGTTGGAGAACAGTGAAGATATAGCAACTTGAACTTAGCGATTAATTTTGAGGCTTGGTACTTGGAGCAGCAAGATGGTTCATATTACCCCCACTACAACCTGTTCATTTTACCCCCTAAGACATTTTATTTTCAAACAGCCGTTCCGATTGAGCCAATTTGTCCTGATCCCTAGTACTTGTTGCTGTGAAATATCTGCAAGAGGTTCAATTACTGTCATGTAACACCACTTTCATAATAAAATTAAAATTTCACCACAAAAGACCTTATATTCTACATGCCGAATTTAACATCAACGACAAACATGAATGCCGATTTTGGTTTTCATCATATTTATTTCACATTCGACAGCTTTTTATCAAAAGAAATGGTTTCAATATCCTTTGAATACTTGGCAGGTCACGTTTCTGTGAAGTTTGATCTAAATTTTACTAACATTGACTTGATTTGGCTACCTGTTCATTTTACCCCCCCCCCCCCCCCCTGTTCATTTTACCCACAATTCCCCTACTCACGAAAATGTTGTATTCACACGCTTTTTATTGACACTTTCTGGTTGAATAGGGAGGAGAAGGGGACACGTGCCTCCACCTAGAACCGCCAGTGGCTATTGCATCTTGTAATCGTGTTAGCAATCATGAAATTTTGATTGAGTTTTTTTTAATTGTCTGGCCTGGAAAATTAAAAAAAGGGATCAAATTTCTTTAATCAAATGTTTCGATTTTAGTAGATCTCATCAGCTTAAAATGAACTCCATTTCTTGCGGTACATCACGCTTGACTAGGGGTTTGCTCAGGAACACAAATTGTGTCTCCGTTTTTTGTAGTTAGCGTCAATCTGGCGCTAACTTAGTCCTGTCATTAAGTTAGTGTCGGATTCTGATGAGCCGAAGTCGAAACGTAAATTTCATAACTAATTTAGGGATCTAAACCCAAACAGATGGGCGAAGAATTTATTGGCAAATTAATACATCCGTTCAGAGCACTTCTTCGTGCTCAGTTCGAATCACATTAACATTTCACATTGTGTGCAACTCGAACAGAAAGCCATAAACTTTGTTGGTCTGGTCTCGTTTCCTCCCTGGGAGGTTTGCGTTTTGTTGTCCAGCAGATAGATGGTCGATTGTTGAATAAATTTTATTTATTTTGTCGTCTGTTGTACAAATATATTCAATTGATTTCCTGTTTCCCAGGTACGTAAACATAATTCTAATTCTCTGTCCAAATTTTTGATTTGATTAAAACGCTATTGTAGTTTGCTTTTATAATGAGAATACCGAAAACGTATTGCCACTTCACATAAGTTATGGATTTTTCATTGAATCCTCAAATATTTTTAACACCGTCATTTGAAGAATTAAGATTCTTTTCACCAAAAAAATTAAAAGTGTGATCCAGTTCTGAACTTTCAGCGTCTAATTTCTTGAACATAATGATTTCAGCGAACCAACAATTCATTTGTATAATAGGTGGGAATGTTGCAAAGAGGTTTTCGTAGTAGTGAAAATATACAAGCGTGTTTCGAATATTTTATAACAAATTTTCCATAACCCGCCAAAAGGCGTGGTTGGGCAGTAGAGGGTAGTGTAGTGATCGACCAAAAATGTAATTTCAAATCACACACATGACATCATACTAGAACTTGTGCAAAATCATGGTCACTACAAAATATAAAAATTCCTAATATTTCGATTACGAGTGCGTAGCAAAACGTCACGGCACATTGATTACAGTTATTTACAACTTTTACGATCCTAACGGTCAATAAACCCTTCATTGACTGAAGTGTACCTTATGCGCGAAACAAGCACGGCCTAGCCGACATAGCCGTTTCGTTCGTTCCACATCCGGTGCATCGATCCGCGTTGTTTTCCACAGCACAATACAATAAAGCAAACCCTAATGAGGGATCAATTACCATTCATTATCAACCATTGTTTACCGGCGGTTTATGGTCAAGCTAGCCTGCGCGAATGTCCCATTGTGAATCGTCAAGCTCGCGCAGCAAAGCCATCCAAATTTTAATGAATGATCCAGTCTTTACAAGAGAAAGGTTAATGAATATTAAATTAATTATTTAGAGTATGAGTTCTTTATTAATTTCAGGTGGCATGTATACATTTCAATTGAATATTTGTCCTATACTAACAGTTTCTACGAATACGACCATTGAGTGGCAGCTGTTTGCTAACCAATTCTTCCGACCTTCCGTCGAAACATCGCGTACTGCCATAACTCAGGGTAGCGTGGAAAAAACACATTCATCGCGCAAACGTCTATCCGGAATTTACAACAAAAATTCGACGATAATATAATGGACGACACAAATAGTGCCAACGGATCTTGCATATTAGCAACAATGCTGGAGTAAACTGTTCATTCCATATCTTCTGGCCAAGCTTGTTGATTGGTGAGGGTGTTTGGGCGAGAAGAAGGAAACAATATTTACATCACTATATAAACAGTGTCTGGTTGGTTCAGCTGATACCAAAATTAGATTCAGGTTAATTAGAATAGCGAACCGAAATTGGTACGAAGTTTGGTAGCATTTGTGCAGTGCGTTATAGCCTGTACAGAAATGTAGGGCAATGGTCTTGAGAAACTGTTTTCAGCAGTCTTGGTGTGCTACGCAAACCATATGCCAAAACCTTCGAAAAATGTAGGGCTTTTTGTAAATATTCCGATCTAGATTCGTGTACAAGAGATTTTGACAGTAAGACATTGGATTCTTGCCACTCAGCAAACGCTTCTGGTTTTGCATTTTGTTCCATGTCATTTTACCACCCATAAACGATCTAATTAGTTTGTTTACACCAACACCATCTGAGCAGGGAGCTACGGAGAAAGGCCCAAAAGCAAATTCTCCACAGAACATAAACCGGGCCGGCACACGTCTCCTGACCTAGCTTTGAAGTGCTTCGCTTACCGTCCTGCTGTGAAGCAGCACAGCAACGGTAGAGCAAGAAAAAAGCCAAGACAAACCATGCAATGCTCCTATGTTGTTTACTGGCATTATTATGCTAAAAGATCGAGCGAGTTTATTTTCGTTTGCCAACATATGTCATAGCCAGTCACAACGCGCCTGTCGTCGCCGACGTCTTCGTCATCGACAACACCGACATCGCAAAGATGCTGCACTGCTGTCGCTACCTCTACTGCCAGTTGCCACTGCAGCCACTCCTGCCTAGTCTAGCTACATATTTTCCCTCCTTTCGGTGGGTACCGATGTATTTTGCATGTTCCGCTCTAACGCTTTTGTTTACGACCATAAATATCTTCGAGTGAGTCACACCGGCATATCCCGGATCGGTCGGGTTTGTGGTTAGTCGTCGGTATGCCATGGGAGAGACAGCGTTGAAGTGGATGAAATATAACTGAATTGTCTAGTGCTAGGCCTTTGTCAACAACAATTGCTACTGCACTTGGGAGTACAGGGTCATTGTTTACAAAATCGGGCTCTACGGTGGGTGGTAGTGCCTAAATAGGTGTGTGCTGCAAAATCTCAACTAGTTTAGTGTTATTGTCTGCTTGGCTATTACCAAATTGTTCGGGTTATGTTAGCAAGCCTAAAATCTAAATGATGTTATGCAGAAGGGGTTTTCAAATAATTCCCTGAACATTTGCTTCATGTTAATTCATGTAAGTATTTGAAGAGATGCATCAAGAACGTTGTATGATATACGCCTCGGTAATGAAGTAATAAATTATAGAAAAGATTGCATTGCTACCAGAGGTTAAATTTTACCTCCTCCTATTCCTCTCTAGTTCTTGTCTAGCAATGACGTAGGAATCATTAGTTCATTTTAACTAATGCTTCCTAGGTCATGGCTAGGCAAAAACTAGAGAGGAATCTAAAGAGGTAAAATTTAACCTCTAGGAAGAATTAGTTAAAATGTCACAAATCGGTCTTCATTCGCCAAACAGAAATCGTGTTCGATTCCATTTCAAATAAGAAATTTAATTGTTTTCACTGAATTTTGTTTTTTTATTATATGACATTTATTTTTAAAGAGATTCAATTTTTTTTTCAATCTAAAAAAACCTAAGCCAATGTGCCACGAATGAGAATTAAATGCCTTATTATGTATGGGGTCTATTGCCTGCAAAATCCGGTAAACCATAGAGAACCTAAAATTATCAGGGATGTTTGATTTATCCTGGAATCCTCAGAGAATTTTTCCAATTTACTGTCTCCTCTAGAACAGCCTTATTCCAACAATTAAAATTCACTAGCGCGGTGTATATAAATATATAAATTAACCTAAGTAAGTGATTCAGTTCAATTGACCCTTTTTGCGGATTATTATCCAATTTGTCAAATTTCTTTAATTTATCAAAGCGCCAGAATTGCAGTATTTAATTTCAAAACATTTTAAAAAATTGTATATTTTTACTTTATTCTATCGTGGTTACCGAAAAGCTGAACGTCCCTTCAACCAACCTAAGAAAGTGAAGTCGCAAGCTTAATAATTCTTTTCCCAAAAATGATCAAATATCAAAAACTTTGTCAACCAAAGGAGATAAAACCATAACATCCGAAGGACATAATATAGCATGTGCAACTTCAGGTCGCAATTCTCAATATTGCTGCTAAATAAAATCATTTTTACATCACTAATGTCAAAGTAAAGTTATGCCATTTCATTTCATAAAAGTAAAGCAAAGCCTTGGTGCTACATTTCGTTGCGGAACTTGACCTTCTGTTTCGATAAAACCGATTCTTAGTGCACAGGACATTTGCGAGGCTAGTGCTGCGAATCTATCAGCCCACTTGAACAATCCTCAAAAGCGCGTAAAACCCAGTTTACGTAGAGAGGAATCTCATGAGAAAGCGAGCATAAAACATGACCATCATAAATTCTAAAAAAAACTATGAGGTTGCATCATTTTGGACCAAGAACAATTTATCAAAAACTATCCAAGCATAAGTTAAAATAAATAAATAGCTCTAAGCAAAAAATATACAGAAAATTTTATACAAAATCAAACATTTATATTAAAATAAATTACCAAAAAGCAGGTCTTTGATATTTTTTGTTTTTTTTGTCAACAAAAGCCTTAAAAACACTTTAAATGCCATTGCATTATGGATAAACTATAGCTTAAAAAGTTTTTCTATCGATAATTTTAGCCATGATTTCAAATTTGCATAAGCATAGCATAACAGATCGTCCGTGGTTACTACTCCGTTATTGGCCAGAACCAATTGAGATTGCAAAATGTGGAGCAACACGCTTAGGAATAACATGACGAACCGCATTGTGCATACATTGATCCCTGCATGCTGATTAATACCAGCCAGTGCAGATCTTCTGGGAAAGGAAGGAATGTTAGTCCGTTACATGTCGCTGCTAGAGACCGAGGAATCCTCTGCATCTCCATATGTATCACGGGAAGGGGAGAATTGTTAGTAAGCATGCCATTAGCGTAATCATGTAGAATTGCTCTGGGCAGCCAGCTTCCGAGAATTAGGGAAATTTATTATTTGTCGTATTAAAGATTGTGCAGCTTCGCCAGTTTCCCAACGTTAGACACACAGGTAACTGATCCATGCATAATAACTCAACAAACGAAGAATGATACATTGGAGATAACCAGAGGGCAAATAATGTTGAAGATGTGGGTTGTGCTGCATTTTTGAAAGTCGAAAGTGTCTGACTAAATGGAAGCAATAATACACAAGGTGATCGAAACTGATGAAAACTGATAACAAGTATAAAAGGAGCATGTCTAGTTCAGCAAACCACACTCGTTCACTTCCGACAAGCACGATCGAGGATGGACCAGGCAACGATCCGTTATTTATCAACAAGGGGACTGATCATCTACATGTATATTCCAACAACGCGTACGATTCCGTGAAACAAAACAAATCACGGTAGATTGCTAGAACAGAAGTATGTATTGTCTGTTTCCACCACTGATCTGTGATGATGTGCTGTACCTACATACGGGAAATAAATTTATCGTTCAGAAAACCCGAAATGTTGTCATTCGCCATTTTTGTACAACATCCGCAAGAGGCCAAACACGTTGTGTTATAATAACTATCGGCGGATCAGAAAGGCTGAACCTGAGCATGTCCATAACTTGAATCCCCCGGTCTGCGAAGAAATAAACATTCATTTTCATAGAGATTCGCTGATCAGAACAAGAGCAAAGCCCATTACACTCCGCCCGTGG